>NC_135783.1:217029471-217319471 GCF_051106095.1 Pogona vitticeps | reverse complement strand
CATGAAAGAAAAGAGCGAGGGAAGTGATAAAACAAAACAAAACCCTTAGGGACAAGTTGAGGTACAGGAGGTCTATGTAGTGGCCAGATTTAATATAGCTATGAGGCTGTAATGAAGACAGTCTCTAGGCCAGGATGAGAAAAACTGGGGCTCTCTAGATGTTGATGGACTGCAACTCCCATCAGCCCTAGCTAGCAGAGGCCATCATGAGGCACACAGGAATTGGAGTCAACAAAATCTGGGGGGCTGCCCTGCTCAATGAACAAAACACAAAAAGGAACCAAAAATCACTGATCAAAGTCTCTTTAGGAGGCCGGTTTCCTTCAAGTATCCATTCCTAACCAAAAATCACTGATCAAAGTCTCTTTAGGAGGCCGGTTTCCTTCAAGTATCCATTCCTAACTAGAAACTAGGCTCTTCTGAAGAGATTCTGCCAGGTCTTCTAGGAAGCAGTTTGAGGTTCCAATTAGTTAACAGGCAAAAGTTAAGAGTCCAAGAGTTGGAGAAAAGGAGGGACAGGATCTGAAAGAATGACAGGTGATTTATATATGCTGCTGTGTGGGGGAAGGTGTTTGTGTATGTCTCTATGCCTCTTTGTGTGTGTGTGTGTGTGTGTGTGTGTGTGTGTGTCTGTGTCTGTGTCTGTGTGTGTGTCTGTGTGTGTGTGTGTGTGTGCGCGCGCGTGCATGCGTGCCTGCCTGCTTGCCTGCCTACCTACCTACCTATTACACATGGTCATCATTAAGTTGGTACTTCACCACTTCCCAAAAATAATGGTAGTGGTTATCATTCCCTGGAAAAAAATGTCATTTTCTACAGATGTTGTGTCTGCTTTCTCACAGCACCTTATTCTATAATGCAGTCTATCTTGCAATGAATACGCTTTATAAAATTAATTATTTTATTACTTCTTATTAATTATTTTATCAGTTATAAGATACATGAGAAATAGCATTGCCATTTCACACGCATCACTTTTCATCAACATTCTGCTATAACATCAAAGAGGTACAATAGTGTTCCCAGAAACTATATGAAGTACTGATGATCGCCGTTTAGAACCATTAGTAGACCAATATCTGATTACTCTGTGTTCTCCAAAACAGACATGTTAGATTTCCACCTCAAGAAGCTTCACCTTCTACATCAAACACCTCATAATATCATACAAAATAAGGTGTGCACCATGACTTACAATCTCAGATTAATGCAAATTCTCCTTCGTTTTGATTTCCCCCCCCCCCAAATCCTGTTGAATTTTAGCGCATGCGTGCCTGCAGGTTCCTATTTGCATCTTAGGTATGTGCCATATGTAGCATGGTGTTTCTTTTTGGCCTTTATGTACCATGACATCATGCATCATAAGAGATCATTCTCTCATCAGTCTTTTGTCACATGCATTTTGTTTATAAGCTGAGTAAACAGACATGGAGCCACTACTGGGATTATATTTATAAGTAAGATCCCTGGTGTCGGGGGGGGGGGTGTCTAGTGCAACTGTGAGTCCCTAAAGGAGAGGGGAGAAAGCATGAGCACCCCCAAAACCCTAACCATCCATTTTACTGGAGGGAATGTGAGTGGAAGGCAGCTACAGAACTAACATGCAGAGTTGATGCTGGCAGAGAAGGAGTCAGTGGTAGTGTCAGAGCTGGAAGAAATTCGAGGAAGAAAGCCCAGGGAGTTGGGACCAGCATGATTACTGGAGAAGAGGTTCTACCTGCCCTCACTGCGGGCATATTGACCCTCATTGTTAGGAGCAATCTGGAGACCCAGATGTTGCAGTCATGGGACTTTACAGACTTTATAGGCAAAGAAGCCAGTGGTGAGTATTTGGCTCTCCACCTCATCTTTGTCTCCTTTGGTGAAAGGATCGATAGGATCAGAGACTCTGCAAACAGACCTCAGGCCAGTGGTGTCAGTTAGGCCCAAGCAAGGAGGACTGTACTCAGAATCACTTATTGTTAACTTCTCCCGTGTTCAATGAACCTGGGAGGGGCTTATCAATACACACTAGACTGGTGTTGGGTTTCCTAGCATCAGTGTAGCATGAATGGATTTAAGAGTGGAAGAGTGGTGGTGGGGGACACTGTTATTGTGTTGTAAGTGTATGTGTTTTATGTATATGATTTGTTTTTGTTATAGTTATAAATAAAAAAAAATTAAAAAAAAAAAGAGTGGAAGAGCGATGTCCCAGTAGGGACCAACGGGGCTCATAGGATTAAAATAAGCAACCTCTAAGCATGCACAAAAAAACATGGACTGCTTATGCAAGGAGGAGGAGGAGGAGGAGGAGGAGGAGGAGGAGGAGGAGGAGGAGGAGGAGGAGAAGAAAAGAAACAAAGTCACAATAAATCTTGTTTTCCATCACAAACGTTATCACTATTTCAGCGTATCAGATGCAGGATCCCTTACATCTACAGAAGTTATAAACACAGAAGACTTGAACTATGAGTTGTCTAATAATGAGTTTTGGTAGCATCGCTGATAATGACTAAAGCAACTGCATGAATGACACAATTGTAAAACTCTTTCAGCAGAGAGCAAAATTCTTATTTACAGTGCCACTCTGTGTCATTTTTCTTCCAACACTGAAACTGGCTATGTGGATGAAAACATTCCCCCTTACCAAAAAAAGACAAAGCGGGACTGTCAAATATTTGGTTACACAGCCATGCCTGCTAGCACCTGTTGGTTTTGTTATTTTTGGCAGCAGGCATAAGAGCCTGCTTTAAGTGCATATTTCACTAGATCTAATGGGACGGAGACTGCAAATAAAGATTGATTGATTGATTGATATTGCACTAGAGTGGCCCTGCTGGCGAGCTCAATCAAATGAGCCTACCTAAGTTTGTAGTCGTTCTTTTACATTGCTGCGAATGCAGGAATGTTGACCATATTATGAGCCTTTGCTGTGTTCTTACCATGCATCAAACTGTGTAGAAGCAAACTGAGCAGGATTAAGACAGAAACCAAGATTTGGTTGCACAGTCAGGTGCAAAAGCTCTGTTTGCATTCTTACAGTTGTGTCCTTTCTCCATTCATCATCTTCTCTATGGTAGATCCTCTTTATATATATATTCTCTCTCTCTCTCTCTCTCTCTCTCTCTCTCTCTCTCTCTCTCTCTCTCTCTCTCTCACACACACACACACACACACACACACACACACACACACACACACACACACACACAGACAGACAAACACTTTTTTATCTGTGACTTGTGACCCAATCTCGCAGATTATTCAGAAAACCAGGAACTGGCTTTGAAAAATCAACCAAGTACATGAATTCACCTCAGAACTTGGATTCTGAGAGTTAGCTCTTAGTTTGCTTATCAGGTTCTTCTGGGGAGAAAAATTCTTAAAAGCAAAGACTAAAGAAGAAAATGCATTATGTATGATATGGCTACAGAAGTACACTAAATAAATAAATAAATAAATAAATAAATAAATAAATAAATAAATAAATAAATAAATATGCTTTGATACAGCTTACTACTTAAGAGGCTTCATGGGTCAGAGACGCAAGAACAAGGATGTTGTTCAGAAAAGCTTTTTAGAAAGGTTCCCATAGATTTGCTCTCACTAAGGCTGGAAACGGACATATACCAGGGACTAGGTTCCACTGAACACAATGAGATTTCCAGATAAACATGAAAAATATTGTGTGTACATCTGTATATTTTGCCATGTGATCAAGCGAACAGCAATTAAAGGCCAGAATCTTTTAGTGAAAGAATAATTCATGATCTGATATAACGCAGCCAATCATTGCATAAGATAGTTTTTCCCCCCTGGGAGGGGAAATTTTGTTCTTAATAACATACAATCCTAGAAGAAGATTGCATGCAATATGGGAGAAAAGACTTGGGATTGCAATTAGAGAAGGTAAATGAACTGTATTATGGCAAAGATATCAAATTACTTTCAGCCACGGTAAGAGAAATCAGTATGAAATTTGCATGCCTTTGATATTCTGATGCTACTACAGCTAGCATATATATCTCTGTCTGGGGGCAGGAGAGCTCATTTTTGCACAGGGTTATGAACTGGAGAGATAGCTCCATATATGGTGAACCTGCCTTCCAAATGTCCAGTTTTGGAGATGTGTTCAACAAGAATTAAACTTGCTTTGAAAATGCAATATTTAAACATTAAACTCCAAAACTGGAGTTCTTAAATTGATTAATTCCAACAAAATGTATTGCAAAACACTTTGGTATCTTTTTTCTGGTTATTTGTTCATATGTGGGAGCATTAAGTTATCCAAACGTCGTAACTCATACATCTGTACTGAATAAACAGATGCCGTTCTTCCACCTCAGCATAATACTGTACTCATGCTTACAGTCAACCTGGTTTCTGAGGCCAGAAACAGATATTAGAGATAGCCCTAAACAGAGAGGAGGGGTAAAAACAGAGTTATGTTGACTCATGGAAAACATAAGGATTTGACCGCAAATGTCATGCCTGAATTTCTCAATATACTTGTGGTCCTATCTGTATGACCTATTCCTGAGGTGAAATCACTCCTCTGTGCTTTTGAAAGCTCAAAAATCCTGTCACAGAAAAAAAGAGGTTGTTGGTGTTACTGACTCTTCTAGAGTGAAGTTCCATCACCTGTTCACAGGCCCCCTTTTCTGCAGCCCTTCGGAGAGGCTCTGAAGCCCCACTTGTCTTTGCTAGCATTCTCTAAATTATATTTAACAACAGAGCAATCCTGTCTATCCATGCCTATGCAGAACTCAATCCCATTGAATTCAGTAGGATTTACTCCCAGGTAAGCAAGTATAGGATTACAGCCTTAAGCTGACTTTACATGAAAATGACCTGGAAATGTCTGGTCTAGAGAACAGCTGCTGGCGTTGATCTGGAAAAGCTGAGGTAAAGGGCCCAGTAACTGCAGAATGTCACATGCAGGGTTTGAGAACATAAGGCAGCATGGAAAGTTTAATTACATTTAGATTCTTCTAATTTTTTTAGAAGAACTGAGGAAGCTCATTTAATACAAGACTCCCACTCTGTTTTATGCTCTGAAAGGAAAGAGAGTAGGTGGACAATGAAATTTGCAGTTCTGCCTGGTATTCTAGAGCAAACAAACAGTCAAAGGCATCTGATGAAGATAGGGATGTGATGCACATAGAGGAAGCACAAGCTGAGTAGAATCCTGAATTTCAAAAATAGACCTTTCAGAGGGAAAAGAAAAAAAAAAGTGGGATGGGTGGGGTGAATGGGAGGTGGAAGGAGGGAGCAAATACAAATAGAAGCCCAGGGAAAAGATTTGCTTCTAGCGAAGGAAAGAGAGATGTGCTTTCCCATGCATGCCACTGCCAAGCGGGCGAAGAGACAAACCACCTTTTGTGCGGGTTCATTTACTATAGATCAACAGGGCATTAGCAATGCAGCAAGCTGTTTATGAAGAAAGAGCAGCGTGCTGTCAGATGGTGCGTGCCATGAACACACAGTAATAGCTATTCAGAGAAATCACTTGGAGGAAATATATATATGTATGTATGTATATATACATCTCTTTCTATGCGGAATAACACGGGAGAGAGAAATTTTAAATGCAAACTACCAAGTCTGAAAGGCAAGGGAAGCAAAGCAAGAGGAACAGATCAAAATCAACCCTCCTTGGGCTTCTGTGTATGAGAGCCATTAGTCTTTTCTGAGCGAGTAAGCCTCAAATATTGTGTGTCGCATATACAAGTACATCCAGATTTAAAGCTACCTTGCAAATTCACCATTTCAAACTACAAATAAAGATGATGGTGAAACAGAAAAGTTGTCGCACCATCAAGAGAGAGGGGAAGGAAATTAAATACAATTAAGTGTATCAGTGGGCTTTTGAAAAACAGAACATTTTGCAACAGACAAGACATAGCTAAAAGACAAAGACATATAACACTGCTTAATATCTTATGCCTTTATCATAGCCATGAGCCAAAGGGTGAATATCGTTACTACAGCTACAGTGTATCATAATTAGATACAGGACAATTTTTATTTATATTCCTTTCTTTTTTAAAAAAAAAATCAGACCTAGCCACATGTATACTTCTTTGGATTGTGATGTGTATACCTATCTTTGCTGCATCGCATACATATAACTTGCTTAATGATAGTACAGCATTCAAAACAAGAGCTATTATTTATACTCATATCCCTAGCAATTAGATTCGGATGAAGGAGATGGAGCATCAGTTCAGATGATGGATTAGATTCAACTGAAGGAAGAGGGCAAATTGGTGAAAGAAACATCAATAATTTAAGCATTGCACATGACATTGTATTACGGGCAGAAGACAGCAACAGCTTGAAATGACTATTGAGCAAAGCTTAAAAGAAGCAAAAGCATGATTACAGTTTCATACTAAGAGCATGAAAACAATGAATACAGAAGAATTGTGTAACTTTAATATGGACAATGAAAAAATTAAAATATTTAATTATTGTCGACATCTTGGTTCAATTGTCAAACCAAATAGAGACTGCGGCCAAGAAGCCAGTTGAAAGGCTAGGCCTTGAGGGGATGTTGTGGAGGAATTAGAAAAGATCCTGAACTGTAAGAATACTGTCTATCACTTGAGGCCAAGGCCAAGATCATTCATAGTATTATACAGTATTCTTGATTAATATGTATTGGTGTGAGAGTTTGACGATGAAGCTGGCAGAAGAGCTTTATGGATACCATGGACCACCAGAATGCAAATAAGAGGGTTCTAGATCAAATGAAGCCTGAATTCTGACAAGAAGCTAAGATGACTAAGCTGATGTTATCTTAGTTTGGGCATTTCATAAGAAGCCAAGACTTAGAGGAGGAGAGAATGGCCCAAATCCTGTTGGTCCTGTGTAACATAAGTAGCCAACCATGCAAGCAAGCCTGTCTGCACTGCTGGCTGGCCCCCCAGCTTCCTTAGGTAAGGAATATTGTCACACACATGCAGACACACACAGAGAGACACAGTGGCACAACAGGCAACAAGCAACAACGGGAGGAAAATGCTGCAGGATTGGACTTACACATGCAGATTTTTCTAGTCAGGTTTCGGACAATAACAATAAGAGAAGCTGAAGAAAGAATTGTATCTGGTCAAACCAGAAAGGGTCACTTTGCTGGGAGTGATTTCCATTAAATTAGTCCTTCCATCTGTGAATGAATCATTCCAGCCCAGCTCCCAAAAAAGAGTAGCCTGCTGGTGGACTGAAAAGGTCTGTCATGGGCACGGACTGTGGTCAGCCTGCTTCACAATTTCATGCACATCATGTGATCACCAGGAATACCTCTCACTGGATCACGGCAGAAGCACCCTTATTAAAGGAAGCAAGGCCCTTAGCAGAGCTGTTAACAATAAGACCTTTTGAAGGTCATTATTTCATGCATCATTGTAAATTGGAAGTGATTTGACGGTAAATAAAAACAACCTTTAATAATAATGTCACACATTTAGAAAACAAAGATAAAACATTGTATTATCTAAATAACATGCACACCAGTTGTGAAGGAATCTAAAAGGTCATGAAATCTTAGTACTAAAAATGGAAATGTCTCATAGAACATTGAATGGGTTGCTTGGTTATTGGGACTTGATTCTAGGACAGATACAGGATATATAACAGAGAAAGAGCTCCGAAAAATGTAAGTTATTACACCTGTGGAGATTTCTCTTACGGTTACAGTCTCCATTATTCCAAAGGCCATCAGGTACCTTTTAAGTGAGCATTGAAAGCATTCCATGTTCACTGTCCATGCTCAATGCTTATTTGACTGGTTTGGAAGTAACATCTACTCTGAGAGTATGGACTGGCAACTGAAGGAAGGAAGGATGGAAGGAAGGAATTGCCACTACCACCACCCTGTCTTGAGGGCTTTGGAACCCTGCATTCTAAAGTACTCGTATCTAGAAACAGATGTAACTATAATTCTCTATTACGGCTAAACATGAGAGAATTAAAATCATTCTACTGAATGAAATGCAGTGCCTAGAGCATAAGAAAAACTAAATATTGACTCCTGCGCCACAAAAACATTGAGAACTAAACAGCTAATTTTAAAACACAGAGACAAATGAGTACCACATTATAGCTTTCATTATAGCTTTCATTTACCTATATTAAGGAGCTTCTTACTTGAGTAGATGCCCGGAAACAAGTGGAACTACAGAAAGTTGTCACTTGCCAGCTTGTGACTTTTAACTAATTTTACATTTTCAGAAAAATACCTTCAGTACTTTTATGGGTAATTGTGCAGTACAGTTTGTTATTATGACTTGTTAATTACTTAATACTCTCATTAATTTCACCCTCCGTTAAAACATTTTGAATTTCAACAATAGCTAGATTTGACTTAGCTCTCACACATGGTAATTCAAGGAATGATACTTTTCGTCATAACCGTTTTTATTCAGGACTCTTCCCTCATTTCCAAGGTACAGCCTGTCTGTAACATTTACTCCTTTGACTCAATATTGGAACAGCGAGCTGGGAGAAGCATATTCTGATGGTGTGCAGAGCATGAGAGACTTGGAGGCTGTAGAGCTCTGTCAAGGAGCGTGCAACGGCTAGGTTTATTCGTTGAACGGTTTTATCTAGAGTAATGGAAAGAGCAAGCCAGGTCAAGGCATAATGAAGTAATGACTCAAGGTGTGAGATAAAGCAGGGCAAGAACAGCAGGCTAGTAAGAGTTTGTTGCTCACGTCAGAGAGCTCACTGGGACTGACCCAGAATGCTAAATAACAGAGGTAAGCTAATCAAGATGGAGTTTGCAGTCAACGACTGAAGATCAGCCCTAGAATAGCTGAGGGAGCTGATCAGACTAACGTTACTTTTCCGAGGCAGAACTGAGTCTCTGGTAATGAACTTCTCAGGTGTGATTGGTTGGCGCCTCCTCCTCTCCTCCCATCCCACTGATCATAACCACCAAGGTATATTTTGCAACACAGATCCTAGCAGTGAATGTTCTGTGTCTGAAACAGTCAGCAAGATTTAAAAAAAAAGACCACATGTGCATTATTTTGCGCACAGACATCTGTTCTCTGAGACTTCATACATACATACATACATACATACATACATACATACATACATACATACATACATACATACATACATACATACATACATACATACATACATACATACATACATACATACATACATACATACATACATACATACATACAAAGAGGGAAATTCTAACAATTGTGCTTAAATTCCAGCTGATACTCTGGAGGCAGCCATGCAAAAAAGTAAAAAAAAATCTTACTGTGACATGTCAACTGTACTGTACTGCAAATTGTGCCTGAAATACATATATACAGCAAACCTTAGAATAGCTTGGCTGTGGGAGACAGAGTTAGAACAGTGGTGAGAATCACATAGCCTTCACCCATTTCTCTATTGCTCTCCTGGAATATTCCATACTGGGGAAGGGAGAGGGCAGAATCCGAAGAAGCAGCAGCAGAGACAATGACCACTCCTGGAAGCCCTCAGGACAAGTGATTGTCCATTATTGTAACATACAATCATTTCTACTTTGTTTGCCCTCTCTCCTCTCCCCATAAAGGGGTTTTACTACCTTCTCTCTTCCTTTCAGATCCATGCAGGCTTCTGAACAGTCCCCCAAACACGGGATATCATGGCCTCAATCCAACTGTTTATCCCGATGAAGGTACAATCATTCCATTAAGTGCATGCCGCCCATAGGAGCATTTTTGTCACTCCCCCCTCCCAGAATCCCCTTGAGACACCCCCAACCCCCAAAACCTGATTTTTAGACAAATCTTTAAAATTTCCCTGTTGCATTTCAGACAGCGGGGGGGGGGGGCATCTGGATATGTTTTGCAAAGAGGACCCTCAGACTCTCTGAAATGTTTTACTCTTTAAAAAATGTCTGCTGTTGTAGGGTATAAGGGGGCTTTTCCCATTAAAAAAATCATTTTTAAAAGATAAACCCCTTTTTAAATTTAGCAACAAAACCCTTGAGGCCACCTTTACAATACTTAGCCATGGCATTATATGCCTTCAAAATAATAATATAAAAGAAATATGCAAATTAGCCCCTCTCCCAGTTTAGACATACCCTCTTTAGATATGTGACCCCTGGTCCAGTTGAGATTACTGTTCCCTGCATGAAATCATCAGAATTTAGGTCACACAACAACACTGTCTAATACTACGGGGGGTTGCTATAGATGCTATACAGATGGTTTCGAATTGTTTTTTGACTGATCACATGATGCAAAGGGCGATTCAAATCAGTCCAGCCATTTTGACTCCCAACACAGAGTTTTTTTCTCTGCTACTGGGGGCTTGTACTTTTCTGAAGCTGGAAAGCTTCGAATGGACTCTTCCCCCCCCCCCATGTGATAGGTTCCTTTGTTCTTGTAAAGGATGGGTGGCTTTTCTGTGGGTGCTGTTGTGACAGGCAGTTGGGATGTGATGTTTAGGGACCATAGGGACACCCACCCCTGCAATCTCTTTGCTGAGTGTCTCCATTAAAAAAATAATAATGAATTTAGTCCTGAGTTATTGCTTTGACACACTAGCTTAGTGCTAAATCAACTCCCCACAGGGAAAATAAAAATAATTTTAAAATTGGTATGAGATAGAAACAACCTTGATGAAATACAGAAGACAGCATATGTTTCTGTTGTACATGTGTTTCTGTGTACATTATGATGATGTTTGGAAAGCTGCCACTTTTTCTTTAACACTGTGGAGCCACTCTTTAAAAATCAAGTGACTTCATAGTGAACCATAAAAGGATTGTCAGAGGCGGGAACAGGAAAGGAAGGTGGAGTGTGGACTGAAAGGCAGATGACACTGTATCCATGTATAGACACTAGCTCCGAATCAATCTGGATTACAGTGGGGTCTTGACTTGAGAATTTAATCCGTATTGGAAGGCGGTTCTCAAGTCAAAAAGTCTGTAGGTCAAGTCTCCATTGACCTACAGTGCATTGAAAACCGATTAATCCCGTAACAGGCCGTTTTTGTTCCATTTTGGTTTTTTTCTGGTCTGTAAGTCAAATCTCAGGCTGCAAGTCAAACCTACATTTTGCGGCCAGAGAAGTCTGTAACTCAAAAAGTCTGTAAGTCAAGCCGTCTGTAAGTCAAGGGTCCACTGTACTAAAAGCTAACTGAAGTGGAAGATAGGCTGTGAATCAAACCGAAGAAAAGCCAAATAATTCTGATTAGGCTTCTCAGTGTATTTGCAGCCTCACATAGGTGTTGAATCAGCAGAGTACCACTGATTTGGTCCATCCACTCAAATTGGGAGTAACTGTTGGATTTAGGTCCTTGTGATTCTTAGAGCAGTCCTAACAAAATGAATTATTTTTGCAGCACATCCTAATTGTATAAGATTCTGATCTCTTAGATGGGTTATGCTAAACAAATATCTCCTTTGTTGGCACTTTGAACGTAGGACAGTACATCCAAAAGGGGAATTAAATGATCTCCTATATCTTACAGTGTTGCTGAACTGTAGTTCCCGCAATCTTTTATCACAGGCTATGCCATTGATAGGAGCTGCAGTTTAACAACATGTCAAGGACCACATATTGCCCACATATCATTTAAAATACAGTCACAGGCACAGAAGAAAAATTCAGAGGAATAATCTGAATCAAGATTCAAAACCTAATATCCTGCCTATATACTCATACTGTTAATAAGAAATTGCAGGATGGGTGGGTGGTGGAAAGATTTCTCCTTCCTGACAATAGAGGTTCACAATTTAGTGGGAAGAAAAAAATAACATCAACTTGTATTTTTAAAACCAAACCCATAAAGTTTTACAACACCCAAGTTCACAGGGTGAATATCCATATAACATGTTTGGGTCTCCTTGCCTAATCGCAGGTGAGTAATCAGTCACTAGGCTTGCATAGATGAGCATTTTAAAATGGTTCTATGGTGTCCACGCTGTATATAATTTCCAAAACAAACACAGATCCAGTGGTTCCTGGTGGCCACCGGGACTGCTTGGGCAGAGAGGTCAACAGAAGGGAAGCTGTTGAGTGAGTAGCTGGGACAAACTCATTCAGTTTTTTTCTCCTGCCTTCCTATACAATTCCACTACCGCACAACTCCTTCATATTTAATGAGAAACAGAACGGAAGAATGGACTCTTTGATTAGCTCACTAGGCTTCCACCGGGTCATACTTCCTCCTCTGCTGATAAAAAAAAGTGTGACCTGTACCCCCCCCCTTTCTAGGCACCGTGTGGAGGGGGAAAGTGCTTTACTTGCCCTAATGGATCAGCTTCCACTGAGCCTATCACCAACATGGACATATCAAAGATGACATTCCCACCTGAACTACACGGGCCATCGCTCTGCTATAAATTACAGGGCCATGTACCTCAGACTCAGATCTTAAGTCTGGCTAAATTTTCTTTTTTGGGGGGAAAGGCTGCCTTTTTGGACAATTTCTAGAATCTCTCAGACAGCATGGCCACTAGAAGATTAGGCTTGTGGGTTATGCGTTGTCAGATCAGAACTGGCTTAACAGTGACTCCAATAGGGCTTGAAGGTAAATGAGATATTTAAGGAATGATTTTACCAGTTCCACGCATGGCCGAGTGGGGATTTGAACCCAGGTCTCCCAAGTCCTAGTACATCACTCTGTGCAGTACACCACACTGGGTAACTGGAAATGTAGTCCAAAAAAACAAACAAAAAAACCTAACACTTCCAAGTTGTCTACAGAATTAGTCAACAGTCCCTAAAGCTCGCAAGAGATACACACTTCTTCCCTGTATGTGATTGCGTTAAACAAACAAATAAATGAGGTGACTTTGTACTTATTCCTGGACAACCGATTCTGTAAAAAGGAGATACAGTCCTGATGTTTAAAGGACCCATACTTTTCTGTCTCTTTAAGCTCTTTACAAGTTTATCATATCATGTGCACTGCTGGAGATCTATAAACCCACTCTCCTCATACTTAAAAAGAACATAATGAGATTAGATTGAGAGCCAGCAAATGAACAGTTTCTCAATGGATGTTCTAAATTGTAATTAGAACAATGTCATTGTTATTAGGCTTCCATTTTTCTAATAAACCCAGAGAATGCAGTTATTTTTCTTTCTGCATCAGCCAAATAATTAACTTCTTTCAGCATATACTTCACAATGGTAACAATTAAAAATTATAATGATTAAAGGATTGTAGAAACATATTAACACTATGTTTCTCACAGTATCATACAATTATATGAGCAAATCTAGAAATTAATCACTAAAAAGATTGTGATGAATAATAAATAAGTGAAAAAGACCTGACTTTATGTGATTTGGGGCTGAAGATGATTTGCTTGTGACTTCTATAGTCACTTGATCACATTCAAGATAGAGAAAGACACTACAAAATACTGATAATAGGAAAATATGAAATTACAGATACACATGAACAACTGTAACAATTCATAGATGAACAACATGACTAGCATCGTGCAACAAAGTGGGAATGCTTTAAATCTGATCACTCAAAATGGTACATGCATTGTAACAATCAAGACTGCTAACATATTTAATTGCCAAGTTTCCAAGCCATGGTTTGCAGCATCATCGTTCCCACAATCTACAGACCTGTAAGGCTGTCACATAAGCACAGTTCAAATCAATAGAAATAATCCAGAATAAAAGGTTGGAAGGCTGTGATTTCACATCAACATCAAGGGCAAATAGCAGATTCTAATCTTTCATTGGCAGCAGCAGAAAAAGTGAACTTGACTGTGAAGGGTTGAAATCTGTTACTGACTTTTAACAAAGCCAGGTTTTACCCACTCAGCTTGACTGATACAAGATATTATTCTTTTAAAATACATTTTTAAAAAAAAAAACATTATTTTAGTTTGTATTCTTGGGAGAAGCCATTCTGAAAGGCTCAATACCAGTTCTATCTATTTTTATTTACTTACCTTCCAAAATTTTTGAAACTTATTTTTAGCAGTGGGAGACAGAATTCCAGAGGTTTTCCTTTACAGGAGGTATGAACAAAATGTGGCATTCCAGGTGGTTTTGGAGCGCAAGTCCCATCATAGTACATACATCACAGTGAAAGATCCTTAGGAATGTCCCAGAAACATAAGGAATATATTTTCATTTGTAAAGAGGTACTGTAGTGGAGTCAACCCGGAGTGCTCACTAGAAGGACAGATCCTGAAGTTGAGGCTCCAGTTCTTTGGCCATCTCATGAGAAGAGGAGACCCCTTGGAAAAGACCCTGATGTTGGGAAAATGTGAAGGCAGGAGGAGAAGGGGACAACAGAGGATGAAATGGTTGGACAGTGTCATCGAAGCTACCAACATGACTTTGACCAAACTCCAGGAGGCAGTGGAAGACAGGAGGGCCTGGCGTGCTCTGGTCCATGGGGTCATGAAGAATCGGACACGACTTAATGACTAAACAACAACAACTGTAGTGGACAAAAGTCTGTGAAGTTAAGCATGCTCTGTATTCAACGATTGGCTCTTGGGGGTTCTTTAAATCAATTTGCCCTAACATTTCTGTTCATTGTCCCTTCTCCTCTAGGCAGATCATTGGGGGCGGATGTAGTATATGGCTCTGAATGCTAAAATGCCTTCCCCAAAGTGCACCACATCTGATGAAAAGCAGCAGCAAAACATTAAGCAGCATTCATGAAGCAACAGCCATGTAACTGTGCAGAGATTTTTTTGATCGGTCAAGTTGAGATGAGATTTTTGCCGCTAGGAAAAAATGGTTCTGAAAGGGGCACTTCTCAATGATGGTTACTATTTTCTGGCAGTAAAGATCCTATTCCACTGGTGATGGTAGCCAGAAAAGGGCAGTCTGCATTAAAGCATGCCAAGGATTTAGGCTATGCCCAGTTTAAGGGGCTCATAATAATCCCTAGGTACACCATTCTACAGAAAAAGGACACCATTGCTGATTATCTAAGACCCAACTGCTAGTAAGTATTGTTTCTTTATTGTTCAATGAAATAAAACCCAAACTCTGGAATCCTGTCATAACACAGATGATACATTTGCATGCAGTGCTCTGTCTTAACATCAGAAAAGTGTTACATAATCTGAGCAAAATTTGCCCCCCTGCATTCAGCTATTTGGGACCTGCAGAACTTTTAAATTCAGTGTGAAGAGACAGTTGCTGAACCCCCAGATAAGCACTCAAAAATGAATTTCAATGATCTGAAGGTCAACAGCTTATATGTTATTTTGACTCAATTTTACTAAAAGTATATGATTTCTTCCTCTAAAATTGATATTCAGCCACCTGAGCTCTTTAACGCACTCACGAGTTGGTAAAGTTCTTTCAACAAGGAAAATATGATTGATTGTTACAGTGACAGTAATTGCATTCTAGCAAAAGTAACTATTATGATAATTTTCTCTAGAAAAAGAGACATTTAACTAACCTAAAAAGCATGCTGCTGCATAACACATTAACACAAAAGATTTTTCTCAAGTATTCATAGATGTAACAGGCAGTCCAAAGTGTTTTTCAGACAATGTATCCCATGATACATTATACTATGAAGAACGCTAAGAAGAACAGTAGATGGTCAGTTTTTTCAGGACCCTCTCTTTTCAAGTCTTTCCTCCACAAGTCCCTGGACACACCTTCATAAGTCCATGGCATTTGCTCAGCAGCACCTAGTGAGGGAATATCAGGGCAACATTACCTCTAGGCAAGGTGGGGCAATTGCCTCAGATGACTGGTGCTGGAGGACTGCAGCAGCATTTCCCTGATTGTTTATCCTTAGCCTCCTAGCTATTCTCCTCTCTTGCAGGACAGAGCTGTGGGTATCACATAACCTGTCCTCATACCCTAAACCAGCCTGGTGATTCTATGCTCACAGTTGAACATTTTGAGGCTAATCACCATACACACTAACTGTGGTACATCAAGGACGCAAGATGCCTCTACCAGAAAGGGGGAGGATGAACCATCCCCTCAAATGCCCACTACAGAGGGATATAAGGCTGTTTACACTATGTTACCCGTGATGACCCACTTAGGAGTGTGGGAGAAAAATAGCGGGAAAGGGAAAGGAGAAAGAGCAGGAAAGCAACAGTTGGGGCGGATGCCCCAGTAGCAAAAGGGTATCTGGTGGCTGTGGTGGAGGAAGGGATAAAAGGAGAGGTGAACCAGGAAGCAGAGGCAGAGCAGGAGAAGGAAAATAAGTGGTGAAAAGGAGGAAGATATACCCTTAGGATGGGGAAGCTGGAAATGGAGGATCCCTGGACTCGAGAGAGGGTCAAGATGAAACTGCCCTTTGAGGAAGTAGAAAGGAGGCAGCAATGCCATACAGCCAGTCAACCTGAGGTTAAGAAAGAGAGAGGGAGAGGAGAAGCTCTGAGAAAAGTGACAGAAGGGATAGCTGTACAATTAGGAGAAGCAGAACGGATAGAATGGACCATTTACATGTACGCAAAAGGGAAGATCTTTGGAAGAAGGGGTCAGGCTGGTACCGACCAGTCAACCCATGACACCCATGGAAGGGGAGTGGGCTTGACACCCCTGTTGTGGGCCCATTTGCCCCAGCCTGTGGAACCTAACAAGGAAAGAGACCGACCACGAGCGCTTTGTGGTGAACCCTTGTTGGGGAATTCCTTTGTTATGTCAGAGTTAAAGGACTGTTGGTCTAGAACGAACACGTTGGACGGACCAGTTGGTCCTACTGAAGTTATTGTTTGCAATTTTCCGTTGTCAGTTAATAAAACATTTATGCATCCTAAAGAATTGTCACTGCTTTTTGGGGTTGCAAAGGGAGGATGGAGAGAACCCAAGCTTGAACCCACTCACATATGTCTATGGTGATTTCTTGAGATAACTCACCTCCAAAAGTTGTATTGTTGACATTATGTCTGTAGAGGTACCTACCATGATTTGGGGCTTTGCATGATTGGCTCTATCAGGAAAAGACATATTTCAGCAGTTTACTCTAATCACTAAAGAATTATTGCTAATTAGAGGCTTTCAGGTCACCTCCCACAAGAAGCAAGTGGTGCAGATGGCTTCCCCACCACCTCCCCATCTCTTAACCGGCAACTGTTCTATTGTAGCTATTATTCACTGAGGACAATAGCTGTGACTCTCATTTCTGCTTTTTCTGACAGCTTCAAATATCTATTTGTACTTTTACTCAAGAGGACAAGGTACAGTGAAAATTATGGAGAAAATATTGTGGCTTCTCATACTCCATAACCCTTCTGGTGGAATACAGCTGATCGTGCAATGTGCTTACTAAGGGCAAAACTTGGAGCTATGTACCAACTCATCATCATCATCATCATCATGGGCCTTCAAGTCAATTCCGACTGATGGCAATCCTTTTCAGGGTTTCCTAGGTGGAGAATCCTCAGAAGTGGTTTTCCATTCCCTTCTTCTGGGGTCACCCTGGAACTGTGCAGCTTGCCCAAGTCTACACAGGCTGGCTCTATTCACAGGAGGCACAATGGGGAATCAAACTCCCAACCTCTGGTTCTGTTGCTAGTTACTTAAACCACTGACCTATCTAGCTAGCTATACCAGCTTATAGGGGTGGAAGTCCATATGCAGGACTTCCTTGATTAGGGGAAAAATTTAAATGACAACTTCCTCTAATTTTTTTATATTGATGTGCTTTCCTTAGAGGTCCAGCTGGAGCTGGCTAGAAGAAGTTGGACTGTTTTGCACTATGAATCAATAGTATTGTGTCACTACTGAATAGTTGTTTTGCTTATTTCTACATTGCCATTAAAAAAAAGAAATCTCTAACATTATGTTGTTCAGCAAAGACAGACTTTCCAGACAACACTGATGTCTATCTCTTATCACATTTCAAAAAGAGGGGAAATTCCCAGCATTCCCACATTTTGAGTGGGGATGAAGGTGGGGAGTGATCTGTGTTTTTAACTTAGTTTTTCATGACGGGTGGAGCTGAGGTTTGTTATTTTCCTTCCCCTTCTCTCTTATCATCCTCTTTTCTTTTATGTTGTGTCTTTTAAAACTGTAAATCTGAAGGCAGAAACTGCTATGACTTTATTTTATTTTTTTAAAAAAATACTTTTGTTTTAAAAAGTGAGCCGCTATGACTGTTTTTCCATATTTAGATTTGTGTGTAAATAATATGAATATATATATAAAATAAATGTAAAGAAACAATAGAGAATTTTAAATAGACATAATTACATTCATAATAATATAAGTGCTGGTTCTGGGTGGATTTGGGAGGAAGACAAAGTCAGGAGGGTCCATGGGGTAACATCCTAATGTATTTACTATATGTAATTATTAAAGACACACTGGCTGAAATCCTGTTGTGCTGTTATGGAGACAGCTAACTTTTAGAGATGGATTTCCATAAGTTAAGAAATCTCCATAGAACTTATCTGTGTTACAAAGGTAGACACTACATGCACAAATTACATGAATTAGACTCCGCGCACTAAGTTGTATGGCTCAGTATCTAGCAGATAACGACTACAGAGATTTCTTAACTTATGTCCATTCACTTCCAAATGGTATGCTGTTTATGTAACAGCGCAAACGAATTTCGGTCCCTGTGTTACGAAAATGGGCACTATATGCACCAATTATATGAATTAGACTCCCCATAAATCAAACATCCCTGTGGCCGCTCTTGGGCACAGTGATGATGGCAGTAGGTATTTGCATTCCGCCGAAAGAAGAGGAGAAACACGAGAAAAAAACTGCACACACCCTTATCCATGAGAAGGGGCTGGAGCTGTTCAGTGTATAACTTCATTCCCCTTTCCCTTTTTCGTGACCTTCAACCTTAATGTCTGAAACAAGAGCATATGGGAAAGTTAACAATATGGAGGAAAGTATATAATCATACAGCACAGAGACAGCTATTTGTCGCACAGGGACAGTCATTCCACTGATGGACTGCCCTGTAAATCATAATAATGTTCATAAGATAGCAATGAAGGTGCATTAGCATTTAATTTCATGGATTGCTTCTGGGCATCACCTGAATACTAATTAGTAACTAACCCAATGAAAAGGATGTGATGCTGCACATCTTCAGCAAATCCTTCCTCACTGTCTTCTGGCAACATCAATAATACAATTTGCAAGGCAAGGGCTTTTTAAAAATGGGCTTTTAAAAGTGGAGTGGTGTTGATGGGTATGTAGGGGGTTTTATTTGCTTGCTTGTTTCACATGAGAAGTGAAAAGAGAAAGAGAGAGCAGGGGGAAAACATGTTTTTAATTTTTGAAGTGTCATTATGGAGCGATAAATTTTACCTAACATTAGCTGAGAAGAGCATTCATTTCTAATCCTTTATTTCTGATTCTTCAAGCAAAGCTCTAAAGAAATCAGCCTACAGTACAGTATTTTGAGAAAAGTACTGGCTTATTTATCTATTTAAAACTAACCACCGAATCTAATGTTTTAGGGAGTTCAATGTCTGTTGTTTGTTCCAACTTTCTTTTCTTTTCTTTCTTTACTCACAGTAGAGTGTTGCTCAATTTAAAATTATGGACATATATGAAGCATTTGTTCACACAAATTAAAAATGTTCTTTCTTCATTCTTATCAAAGCATTGTGCAATTCAAAATTATGGACCCACATGAAATATAGACAGAATCAAAAACAATGAAAACATCACTAACAATCAGATTAATTTTGACAGAAATGGTCAGACCTTGACTTCAGCCGTTGTCCAGGGGGTTGGTGTCTATGAAGTGGATGGTTTGGGTGCTGTTCCAATGCAATGCTTCTGGAAGTAAAGGATTTGGTGGCTCTACTGTTGCTCGGGGGATGCCTGAGTACTCACAGTACTTTTCCACTTTTGGGGGAGGTTCCATCTATGTCCCCCATTTAAAATGTTAACATAATTAGACTGTGTTGGACCAGAAATAGAGTACTTTAATAGCTTTATCTTGGCCATTTACTAGATCTTCTTTAGTGCACATGATGGACCATATATTGAATGCACATAAGTGCTGCATTGATTGAATTTCTCTACATTCACAGACAATTTGTCCTGTATCCAAGTAGCCTCATTTTACTTGATTATTCTTTCATCTTCCTACTCACTTTGAAGTCTATATAAGTGACTTCTAGATGCTCCAGCCAGAGTCTTGTCCTGGTGGGAGACACTTTCTGCATTCATCCATTTGGCAAGGAATGTTATTTTTGCTGTCCATAGGTTTATCCTCTTATGGGCTTAACATTTAGAGCTTGAAGTGTTTGCAGAAAACTTTTCCTCAATTTTAGCTGTCATCTAGTGGGTTGGTGTCCATAAAGTGAATGGGATTCATGGTGTATTATTTTATTTCATTGATTATTTGCTGGCACCTTTCAAGTGCAATGCCAGCCAAATAATAGACTTTTTTAATGGGGGTAGATTTGTTGTTGTTGTTGTTGTTTAGTCGTTAAGTTATGTCCGACTCTTCGTGACCCCATGGACCAGAGCACACCAGGCCCTCCTGTCTTCCACTGCCTCCCGGAGTTGGGTCAAATTCACATTGGTAGCTTTGGTGACACTGTCCAACCATCTCGTCCTCTGTTGTCCCCTTCTCCTCTTGCCTTCACACTTTCCCAACATCAGGGTCTTTTCCAGGGAGTCTTCTCTTCTCATGAGATGGCCAAAGTATTGGAGCCTCAGCTTCAGGATCTGTGCTTCCAGTGAGCACTCAGGGTTGATTTCCTTCAAAATGGATAGGTTTGTTCTCTTTGCAGTCCAAGGGACTCTCAAGAGTCTCCTCCAGCACCACAATTCAAAAGCAACAATTCTTCGGCAGTCAGCCTTCTTTATGGTCCAGCTCCAGGGGTAGATTTTAGGCAACCAATAATAACTCTCTATGATTCATTAAGAACTACATCCATGTGTGTGGCATGTGCTGATTTATACCATGAAGCACTAGAATATTCTGCTGTGGAGTGGCACAGGAAAGAAGCTGTTGTTCTCGCTGTCTGTGGGTGTGCACCCCAGTCTGACCCATCCAGTTTCCTAAGTGTGTTATTTCTGGCAGCAGTTTTCTGTTTGGTGTTTAAACAATGTTTTTGTAGGTCCGGGTTTGATCCAGATTGACATCCAAGTACTTTGAAGTAGGGCAATGTCCCAAAATCTCATCTTCCCAGCTAACTCAGAGCTTTCTCTGCTTCTCCAAGTGAAAGGCACAGTGTTTTTAAAGGGTTTGGCTTCAGCTGGTTGCTTTTATCATATAAGGGAAAATCTAATGCAGAGGTTAGCTGGTGTTCAGTGGCCTCAAAGGTTTCCCTCGGACTGTCAAGGCAAGATCATCAGCATAGTTGAAACTCCTGAAGTATGGGTACATCAGTTGATCATTTGTGTTAAAATGTAATGGTGCCAGGATGCTATCCTTTGTGACATCATTCCTTTGATTTATCCAGCAATTATGGTGCTCTTGAAATTCAACAAAAAATCTGGTTTCGAAGTAGAACAGCAACCATTTCTGTTAGTCTACAATTTTTAGGAAGGAGGTAGAGCTTTTTGATGATGGACAGTATCATATGCCACTGTAAGGTTGACAAATGCTGTTCCATTTGGAGAACATAAAAGAAGCCTCCTCAAAGAGTGGAAATCATTGGGAGTATACTTGGGTGTCCCCTTGGCAACAGTACAGTATGCAGCCAGCTAATCCTTCCAATCAATAAGTGTTGAACTGCAAAGTTACATTTAGAAAAAGGAAATATTGGATATGTTGCAAAGTGTGAGATTGTGGTAAACTTTTTTTTTTTGCTACACAGTAGAAGTGCAGTGATCCACAGAGGAGAATAGCCACAAGCTCCCCAGAATCTATCCCTTTCTCATGAACTAGCACATATACTCTCGATGACTCATTCTGAGACATTTATAGAAGAATTAAAAATATTTCTCTTCTTACAGTTACTTGAAATTACAGACTTGTGCATACCACTTTCTTTACTGCACATATACTAGCAACAAACCAAATAGATCAACAGCCCCTTGTGAACATTCTACAAGACCTTTGGCAGACAAAGTCACTCAAAGCTACTCATTTGGATGCTGCAGTTTGTTCTCTGCTTGTCCAGAGATAAGGGATACTTTTCCATTTGTACAGCTCGAAATTGTGGATATAACCCTTGGAGAGGTGAAGCCATCACATGTATATTGAGTTACTAGTTCTCCTCTATTCAGCAGTAGTTAGGCCTCGTCTTGAGTACTGTGTCCAGTTCTGGACACAATAATTCAAGAAGGATGCTGACAAACTGGGACAAGTTCAGAGGAGGGCAACAAGGATGATTAGGGGACTGGAAACAAAGCTCTGTAAAGAAAGACTGAAAGAACTGGGCATGTTTAGCCTTGAGAAAAGAAGAATGGGGGGAGATATGACAGTACTTTTCAAATACTTGAAAGGCTGTCATACAGAGGAGGGATGGGATCTGTTTTTTATCATCCCAGAGTGCAGAACAATCAATAATGGGCTCAAGTTACAAGAAACCAGATGTCGGTTGAATATCAGGAAAAAGTTCCTAACTGTTAGAGCAGCATGGCAATGGAACCAATTACTTTGGGAGGTGATGTGTGCTCCAACACTGGAGGCATTCAAGAGAAATTTAGACAGCCACCTGGAAGATATCCTTTGGTTTGTATTCCTGCTTTGAGCAAGAAGTTGGACTCAATGGCCTTATAGGCCCCTTCCAGCTTCTTCTTTTTTTTTAATGTATTTTTTATTTTTAAAAACTAGGGATAAGATAAGGAGTACAAAAGGTAGAGGGGGATATGGGGGGGAGAAAGAGGGGGTAAGGAGAACACAAAAGGTACTGTCATCCAATCTGTTTGTTCATGTTGCGATATCAAGTTAACTTTTCATCTTTCTACAATTTGATTGCCCTCCAGGTTTCAATTTACAGTTACATCTTAGTTTAATTCTATGCTATTCAAGCACTATCTGGTGACTCAAGCCATTTGTATAATAAATCCCATTGTTCAGTTGTCTTTTGTATTGGACAGTCTTTCAAACACTTCTGATACAATATCCATTTCTGCCGCTTCCCATATTTTCTCAATAAGTTCCTCTTGTTTTGGCATCTCCGATTTCTTCAAGTTCTTAACATAAAGAATTCTGGCTGCAGTGACTATACATATAACTTCCATTCCACTGAAATCGCTGTTTAGCGAAATCATTGTCTAGCGAAAAGCATTTCCCCATTGGAATGCATTGAAACCTGTTTAATGCGTTTCAATGGGGAAGAATCGTCATTATCTAGCGAAGATCAGCCATAGGAAAGCCGCTTTGCGAACCGCTGAACAGCTGTTTAAATCGCTGTCTTGCGAAGCTTAGGTCCTGAAAACACCTGTTTGTGAGCGCGGAGGGAGCTGTCAAAATTGTCGTCTAGCGAAAATCATTTTGTGAAGCAGCGACCAAACACTGTCCAGCGAAATTCCCCCATAGGAATCACTGTTTTGCGAATCGCTATAATGATCGCAAAAAGCCAATGTCTAGCGAAAAAAAACTGTCATGCGGGGTAACTGTCTAGCGAGGCACCACTGTAATTGTCTTTAAATAATGTACTAGTTTTCTTTATGATTTGGATACTTAAGTATCTGACTCTCTTCTCTCCTTGAAAGTTAGTCCTTTCTATTAATTTCTGTTGTTCTTGATCTCTCATATTTTTAACAAGTATTTGTTTTCTTTTTGTTTATTTTCATTCCTGCCACGTCACCAAAATTCATCAGCATTTCCATCAGGTCTTCAATTGAGTCCATTGGATCCTCCAATATAATAACTAGATCATCTGCAAAAGCTTGGAGCTTAAAAGTATGACCTCTTACTTTCAGTCCTTTTAGTTCCTTTTTATCTCTGATTTGCTCAGTTAATATTTCTAGAGTTAGAATTAATAGTAATGGACACCCCTGTCTTGTACCTTTCTGTATTTCTATTTCTTTTGTCAGCTCTTCACTGATTCTAACCTTTCCCTTTTGCTGGGTATAGATTGCTTTAATTAATTTTTTAAAAAATCTTTCTCTAAGGCCCCTTTCAGCTTCTTGATTCTATGATTCCTGCTCTTCATGGTACTTTTATTTTTTAAAATTTTATTTTATTTTATTTAGGAACAGGGATAGAGGGTACAAAAAGAAAGAGGGGATAGGAAAGGAAAAATGGTTTTGGGGGATAGGAGAGCATAAAGTATAACATCATCCAATCAATTCATATTACTAATACATATCAACTTTTTGCTTTTTCACAGTTTGATTACCCTCCTGCTTTTATCTTATCATTTAATTTTAATTTTATTCTATGTTATTCCAACATTGTCTGGTAGCTGCTGCCATTTATACAATACATCCCATCGTTCAGTTTCTTTTTGAATTGAACAGTCTTTCAGCCCATCTGACAGAATATCCATTTTTTTCACTTCCCATATTTTCACCATAAAATTATCTGGTTTCAGTATCTCTGCCTCCTTAAGATTTTTGTCATAATGCTTTTTAATTTTGGAAGCTGCATGGGTCACTGGATAACTCTCTACTGCATTCATATTACCTGGTGTCATGTCTAATACAGACGATTCTAAAGTCTGTACAACTTCATTTAAGTTTTGTTTGGCATCTACTGTCCCCTCTTTCATCCCTTTCATCAAATTTTCTATTTTGCTAAGACCTGCATTCACTTGCTGGAACCCTGTTAATATTAGCCTTTGTATATTAATCTGCCATTCCTTTTCTATTTCTTGCACCACTATTCCAGAACTTTGGGATTGAACAGACCAAGTCTCCATTTGTTCTTTTGAATTTTTGGGGTCCATCTCAGGCTTTGGGGTTTGTATAAATAACACAATAATCACCCCCTAGAAATCCTTCCACAGTTTCCACAATTTTATCAACAATTCAAACCCCTCATCATAAACCTCCCCTTTGTCCAAATATTGTAGTACAAAAATCAACTTTTAGCCCAGCAAATACAATATCAATTAGAACCGTGATGCAGTTATTTCTTCTTCTCCTGAGTTCAGCAAGCTTCTATTATTAGACTCACACGCGGTCACAAACAAAACAACAGTCACAGAGTCTCAAACTGTCCAGTAGATTGTCCTTGGAGCTCGTCTTGTGATCTTCATTAACCCCTTAATGCTCCTTAGTCCAGTTGGCCACGTCAGCTCCTTCTCCCGAAAACCACCAGATTCTATTATTTATAGTTCACAAAGTCCAGAGAAGGCAAAGAGTAACGTATCCCAACCACACTGCATCCACCGAAGTCTCTTAAATCCAGTCAGACGGTGTTGCTGTCTGGGATTCTTCTCCAGAAACATAAGATTTATTTTTCCATCTTAGACTCTCGGCTTTAGAATCAGCCTGGTGTTTTAATAGTTCACTTGGAGAAGCTTAGTTTCGCTTTTGAGTCAGACTGATAAGATAAACCCGCCGCTGCATTTATTCTTTCAGCCAAATATTTTCATTCTTATTTCAGCTTAATGAGGCTGTTTCGTAAATCAGAGGCTTCGGCTTACTTACTTGTTATATATTTTTAGTTTATATTGATTGCTCTCCTCTCCCCTGGTAAAGGGTTCCTCGCGGCTCAGTGCCAAAAAATGGCGCCCGCTCCAGTCCGTGCACGGTGATTTCTTCAGAAGAAAAAAGTCCGGGTCTGCCTCCCTTTCTTCTCCTTCTGCTGCTCACCATCTGCTTCAGAGAGACTTCTTCTAGACTCTCCTTTGATCCCCATTTCAAAAGGGGGATCCCGGGCCAGAGGGTTCCAGCTTTTTCCAGAGAGCTCCTCTCTGGAGTTGCTGGCAGCACCGCAACAAAGCCCCGCCTCCTCTTCATGGTACTTGAAGAGCAGCTGAGGGAGGGAACTAACCAAGTGAGTAAGAATGGTCAGTGCCTCCTAGCATCAAGAGAAGCTTCCACCAGCAGTAAGACTGTTGTAGGTTTTTCAATTTCAAGGGCTCATGAATAAGACAAATTGTCTAGATCCATCTGGCTTCAGGCTGCAATGGATCTAGATAATGATATCATGGATGAGGGGACAGTTGTGGTTACATTGGTGGGCAATCTATGCTTGGAAGTCAACAGGACTGTGTTCTCGCTGGTTCTGTGAATCAGTGACAGGGAAAAGAGAAGTGCTTTATTACATCTTCACTGGCTACCCGTCCGCTTCAGGGCACAACTCAAAGTACTGCTGCTGGTGATACATATGGCTTGGATCCAGACTACCTGAAGAACCTTATCTCCTCTGGGAGTCTTCAGAAGATGCTTTTCTTTTTCTCCTATTGCATGCACAGGTATCATTGGTGAGGAAAATATCATCCCAAGGTGTTCCTATCCAGAGCATCACCCACACTTGCAGTATGTTCATAGCTGTTTCTGGCAGCACCATTTGTTCCCAGATGCATCAGAAGAACGGGAGTGACCTTGATGTGCCTTGGCAATGACTCATGAGCAATGGACAAGATTATTAAAGCTTGCTATGCAAAACAATATGCAAACTCACTATACAATATTCATATTATTTATAACAGTACAATACATAGCAGATTAAACTACAGTGAAAAGGCTAGCAAAACCAGATATGCTTTAACATATTCCTCCAAAATATGAATTGCTGGTGTAGAGTATATATAAAATCAGGGAAATGAGTATTCCACATAGAAGATACTACAACTATGCTGTGCTCCACATGATTGCAGAATGGACTTCAGGCAGACACAGCCCAATTAGAAGGGCTTCTCCACATGATTGCAAGGGCTGATTGAATCTATAAGGGAGGAGAGTGTCATTTAAAAGTCATTATTTGAAAACATATTTCTTGTTTCTTTGTTTAAAAAAAAATAAGAGAAGCACCAGCTAATGTGTTATCAGGCAAAATTGCTAAAGCATAATTCAAACCAGAAAAGGTATATAATATGTATTTATTTGATAATTGACATTAGTGATCTCTCCAGAGGGCAAAGAAATAAAAATAAAAGATGTGTTGTGAGGAATCTCTAGGTGAACATTGGATAAATTTTTGAATGGTGGTTGTTTGCCTCATGGAACAATTGCTTTTTAGAAGTCTTTCATTTTCTGGGCATCCCACCCCAAAGAGCCTGACACAGAAGAGTGATATTCACAAAGTTTTGATAACGAGTTATGATTCCATTGTACAAGTCATTACCGAACACAAGTAAGGAGGAAGCTGACCTGTGGCTGCTTGTTTTGATCGGAGCTTGCAACTATAGCATCATTTCTGGTTTCATTCAGAATTATATGAAGCATTGTGCTGGACATCTTTACTCAGAAGTAAGCCCCACTGGGTTCAATGGAGCTTTCAAAATATGTGTTTTGAAACTGCAACCTTAGATTGCTAAATCAGTCACCAGCTGTGGAACTCTGCCAACGTAGCACTAGGTTGCCACCAATTAAAGATCCCCTTCTCTTTTACATGCACAACTGACATATAACATGATGAAGTCACTCACAATCAGGAATTGAAACAGGGACTGTCTAATAGCACCAGTCTGCCACTTCTGATGATGTCATTCCCTCTATGCTGGTGTGGCCACACAAACAGTGGCCTAGCATTTGGCCTAGAAAATTCAGTCTTTTAGCCCATAGCTAAGATAGCTAACTTGCACATCACCAGACAACAGGAGATTCATCCCAAAAATGAGGATAATGGATGGGGATTTGCATCAAATAGCATATGCTAGTAATTTAGAAGTACAGGTGGAAAATTAAATTTAATTTTTTTAAATCAGTTTAAACAGGATTACAGTGTACCTCATGAGAGTGGGGAGAATAATGACCATAGGACTCATGTGCCAGCAGAGTCTACAGCCCAAGTGCTCACTGTGGGTGGGCAATCTGAAAGTCCCTGTCCTTGTGGGATATTTTCAAATTTGGACTGAATGACCATTTAAAAAATGGATTGTCCTCTGGTAACCCTCAAAATAGAAAACTGCCCTCTAGAAATGAGGCCATATGGCCACCTTAGCCATAAGGTGCTTTCAGGTGTAATAGCTAATGCCCACCTCCACAGTCAAGACGCATACCAACAGAAGCCAGCCATGTACTTTTGACACTTGAGGTAGAAAATCCCCGAAACACTTCCACCTTCCCTGGTAGGAGTAAAAAAAATAGTAATAAATAAAACAGCTACCCATTTGTTGTCCTTTTATGAGACTCCAGTTCTGCTTTCTGAGGTAGCCACATCATTTTGACCTAAATGCAGGGCCAGCCTTATCTGGCAGAGACTACGTTAAATCTAGACACACGCTTTGGTGAACTGGAGATTTCTTCCACATGTTTAAGGAATTTTAACTCCAAATTGGCACTTTATTCTACAATATTATTGCTTCTCTCTCACCCCCCCCCCCCCGAGATATCAGAGAATGCTGCCTATATGATTATCAAACAAAATTCCTATGGCAAATAAATAAATCAGTCTATAAATAATGCAGCTTTACAGAACTACTCTTGACAGATTAAATCTCAAATTTCTCAAATGGGGACCATGCCATGGGCTCCAGAGAAGGAAGACATTTATAAAGTGCTTCACTAAGTATGCTAAGTTCATTGACTGAATCTTTCAGTACTTTTTAAGTGGTGTTTAATTGTAATTAAATTTGATTTCATTTTATTTTGGAAAGTGGTATTTTTCTTTTACTTTTCTATACTGAAATGTTAATTTTGCAGAATAAAAATGCAAAACACATACACACCAGACAAAGTGAGTGGCAGCATTTACAGTATGTCAGTGAAGATGTACCGTAAGATTCATGAAGGGCCCTGATCAAATAAACCAGCATGGTTCAATGTTATAAGGTCAGCAGCATTCTCTGAGATTTCAGGGCCAAAACCTGAGACCATAAGCTGGACTCTTGTAATCTCACAGGGGCAGGTCTTGTGATGCCACAGAGGTACAGCAGACAAGGGCTGTGAGCAGGGAGGTCTTTTTCAGGCTTTCTGCCAGAGCTACAGATCCTGCACAGAAGGAAGGCTCATGAGTCATGATGCTGTGCTCCGCTTTCCAATTTTATGTATGTGATGCTCCAAATGGCACAATGGGCCAAGCTGCACAGTTCGCTCACTGGTTCTACCCACTAGTCCCATCCTCTCATACCCGGCATTTACCACACTGATGTTGCAGTTTTAGAGGAAGTGCTAACAATTTTTTAAAAAAGAAAATAATAGAAATTACCTCAAAGACGTACAGTCTTTTTTTCCATACAAACTTAATATATGTCAAGTGAGCAAGCATTTTTGGAACACCTGCACATAAAAAATGGCTGTTGTTTTTCCCAACACTGCATAATGGACTGACACATTTTATTTATGGGAAATAAGATATGAGGAAATGGAAAAGAACAAGTCAGAGTTTGGAAAGAACAAGTCAGAAGTAATGAAATTACCAGTAACTGGTTACTTTGAGAAGATAACAAGGTTATAACATTTTGAAGGCAATGGAACAAGTAGTAGCCAATCTATTTTATTGGCATTAGAAGCCATTTTTCCCCTATTTACTTACAAAAATTATTTCTATTGAGCATTTTGTGCCATTTGGGCAGGAATTTTATGCATGTGTGTATTATTTCATCAGTCCTAAGGTTAAAAAGAATGTAATAGAAAGCAATGGAAAAGTAACAAGCAACAAAGCAACCAATGAAACAAGTTACTTTTTTCATGCTATAATGAGTAAAGCTTGAGTGTTAAGATCATCCAGAGAGGAGGCCTTTTTCTCAAGCCCACCACCTCCACAGGTGCATTTGGCAGGTACATAGGAGAGGGCCTTGTCTGTGGCTGCTCCCAGACTTTAGAATTCCCTCCCACAGGAGGCCCAGTTGGCCCCATCTTTGCTGTTCTTCCGCAAGCAAGCAAAGACCTTTCTCTTCAGGCAAGCTTTCCCTCAGTAACCAGCGGCCTGAATAGGATTTTGAAATGGATTGTTGTACCTTACTGCTTTGAATGTGCTTTTGGTGTTGCTTTTGTTTTTGTTTTCTTTTAGTACTTTCTGTTAAATAATGAATTTTAATGATGTAAACCAGGTCCTTTTCTATAACAGAGACAGGGTAAAAATATTTTAAATAAATAAATAAAATAAGTAAGTCAAGTCCATGGAATACTTTCCAACACTGTAAAAAGCAATGAGAGCTAATTACTTTTAAAAGTAATTTTCTAAGCTCGTGTACATCTTAGCTAAAGAAGGGATGGAACCACTGGCTCTGATGGGTACTACTCACATTTTTAGGAGAATCACCCTATTTGTTTAACTTAAATTGCAGTGAGCAACTGCTTGGAAGGAATGAACTCTTCAGACTATGGAAATCTGTCTCCTGAGAGCAACATAAACTTCCTTAATATTTGTTAAACCACTGTGATACCAAAACACTAGACATTCTAGCACCTTCTTTCTGATTGTCAAATAAGACAAATAGTTATTTTAAATGGCTAAGTTTTCCAGTTCTATGTGTTCTCGAAGGCTTTTCCAGTTCTCTTAAGATACTGGAATTTGTAAAGCACTGGGTAAGTAAAACTTCTGCATTTGGGAATGAAAAAAGTGGATCTATATCTTGATTCAAGAAAATAATTCGTTAGCTCTCAGAGGGAAAATTAATATTAGCTGAAATCCTGTTGTGTTACCTTATGCCACACAAGGCTGATAATGTCACCGGACTGTTTTCTGCAAATAAAGGTTTCTAATGCACGCCTCCTAAAAAGGAAACCTTGGGGTCCCTTTTGTCCTGATGAAGCTTCTGGGGGGGGTGTAGAACAGGTTGGAGGTATTTAATGTCCAGAAATCGCTGCCACAGGATCCAGCAGCAGGACCAGTGGCAACGATTTCTCAACATTAAAGACCTCCTCTTCCATCCCCTGGCCCTCCCAAAGACTACCCTAGGACAAAAGGGATTTCAAGGGTTACTCAGAACCTTTTGGAGGGGGTTGTCAGAGCATTTTAATTAACAAAAATAGCTTTGGCTGATGATGTTATCAGCTCTGCATGGCATAAACTTGCACAACGGAATTTTAGCCATTGTGTAAGTGATCAAGAAGCTGCAGGTGGGTGTCTTTTAAATAAGTCAAAAGGCGGAACTATGCTACAGGATATCCAGTTGGGATATTCTAGAAGTGATAGCACAAAAAGGAAACATTTCCAATTTTAGATTAGAATTATAACTTAACGGTAAAAATGCACCTGAGATTTTATACATGTGCAAGAGAAATCACATATGTAATGGCAACTGAGGAGGTGCCAGACCTGCTGCTAATTGTGCTCCTGCATTGAGCCTGGCTCACATCAGCAACCTCATCAATTCATTACAATTAGCCGTGACTCCTCTGGCCAAAGTAAAATCCTAGCACAATTTTGGCCAATCAGGTATAATGATTCCATTTTTAGTGTAACTCTATATTTTTTGTTATTTTTATAGTTTTGCAGGTCTGGCCTCACTAAATGGTGGTGGAGGAATATCACACAGTTTAAATGATAATCATAGAACTGGAAGGGACCCTATGGATCATTGAGTCCAGACCCTGTCATGGAGGCACAGTGGGGAATTGAACTTCCAGTCTCTGGCTCCAGATGTCTAAATCACTGAGCTAACCAGCAGTTCTTCAAGTGTTGGCCTGCGATGCTTCCTCATGCTCTGTTGCCAGTGTTGAGTTAATAACAAGGTGGCTGGGAGATGAGTTTATTTTGCACCACAAATACAAAACGTATAGTAAAAATCTGAGGTCTTAAAAGCAAATGAAATACATTTTCAAGAGTGACTGGATGGACATTTGTCCTGCCTTTTGCGCTGTGTTCCTCACTGATTCTTTTAATATTTATTCTGTCAACTACACAATGAGCACTAATCATGGATCAATGATTTTTTTTACATGAGTACATGGCATATTTGCTCACCCGTTTTGCTATTTTTCATAGTGTTCCCATTTGCATTACTTTGTCTTGCTTTTGGTTTGTGTAATCACCTGTCTCGGCCCCTTGGAGCAGTTGTTCAGCATCTCCAGGTGACATCACCAATGATAAACAGAGTGGGGTATCATGCAGGGGTGAATGCAACTTCTTTGCCTTGCTTCTACTCACATTGGTAAGGATTGGAATCACAATGCCATTAGTAAACTGTACAGTACTTCGTAAATACATTTTCCTCCTAGTTTAGTCGTATAGTGCTAAACAGAGGCAGCACTGATTCAAATGCTTGGCATGTCTTGTTAAAACAGTGTGTTTTCTTCACTTGTCGAACATTAATGAAGAAGAAAGAATCTCAATGCCAATGAAAGAAGCAGGTAAGGGGGTGATAAGAATCAGCTTCAGCAAATCCTTTGACAAAGTGCCTCATGGGATTCTGATTAGCTAGCTAACTAGGCATGGGGTGGATAGAACAACTGTCAGGTGGATGAATATACAGTTGGTAACAGAATTGTACTCAAAGAGTGCTCCTCAAACTGGGAGGCGGTAACAAGTGGAGCAGCACAAAACTCAGTTCTGGGCCAAATGCTCTTCAACATATTTATTAATGACTTGGACGAGGGGATGCAGGGAATGCTAATCAAATTTTCAGTTGACACAAAATTTGGTGGAATAGCTAATACCTTGGAAGACAAAAACAATATTCAAAAATATCTTGAGTCCAAAAAGCTAAGTGCAAAGTTCTGCAGCAAGAGGGTGGCGGCAAATGCACAGTTATAAGATTACTTGGTTCAGTAATATTACAAGTGAGAAGTATCTTGGAACTGTTGTAGATATCAACCTGAATATAAGCCAACAGTGTGACGTTTCTGCAAAACAGGCTAATGCTATTTTACAGTGCATTAACAGATGTATACAATAGTCTCCAAATTCCATGAAGTACTACTTCCTCTCTATTTGGCATTGGTTAGGTTCTTCTTGAATATTGTGTCCAGTTCTGGACACCACATTTTAAAAAGAATCCAGGCAAACTGGAACAAGTTCAGAGGAGGGCAACAAGGATGATTAGGAGACTGAAAACCTTGCTCTGGGGGGGAAAAACTGAACAAACTGGACATGTTTAGCCTTAAAAAAAGAAGACTGAGGGGAGATATGATAGCACCTTTCAAATACTTGAAAGGTTCTCAAACAGAGGAGGGGCAGGATCTGTTCTTGATTATCACAGAGTGCAAGACACATAATAATGGGCTCAAGTTACAGGAAGAGAGATTTCAGCGGCATATCAGGAAAACTTCCTACATGTTAGAGCAGTATGACAATGAAACCGATTAGCTCGGCAGCTGGCGAGCTCTCCAACACTGGAGACATTCAAGAGAAAATTGAACAATCATCTGTCAGATCTGCTTTAATTTGGATTCCTGCAGCACTGAGCAGGGGACTGGACTCAATTGCCTTATAGACCCTTCCAACTCAATTATTCTATGATTCTATAATGGCAGAGAAGAGTGAGAGGGGAAGGAAGCCTGTGTGACATGTGGACCCTAAAAACACATTCCTGGAACAATCAATCACTTCTCTCTCTCTCTCTCTCTCTCTCTCTCTCTCTCTCTCTGTGTGTGTGTGTGTGTGTGTGTGTGTGTGTGTGTGTATGTGCGTGCACATGCATACGTATATGTGTGTGCATGATCCAGAATGATCCTAATTAGCCCATTTGGTAGTCCATGTGGATAGTCAGTCTGCACCAAAATAGACCTTTGGGCTGTGTTATCTAAGGTGACAGCCCTGTGACACACTTGGTGTGCTGTGGCATTGAAAGGGATGATGGATGCTTTCATCTACTCTACCATTTAAAATTTTTTAAAATATATTTCCCTATTGATAAAATGCCATTTTAGATAAATGAGATACATTGGCGGTACTACAATATGTGTAATACGCTAGGTAGATGAATTGCTATTTCTCTGTCTCCTACTTTATTATTATTTTTTTAAAGGAAAGACACTGCAGCTTCCTGAATGACAGCAATGGAAAAAGGCTGGGAAGGAGGCAGGAAGGGGAATGTCATAAATTGAAACGGTGATACGTGGGGGCACTCCAAAGAGCTGTCTGGACCCGTTTCACAGGAGAAAAATGTCAATCACTGTGAATGGAAGAACTGCTCGAGTCAGTGATAAACTAGATCATACTAAAGATAAGAACCTTTTGAGCTTAAACCAGACCACTCCAGCTTTCCTGATATGGATATGCTGTAACTCTGTTGAAATAGGGAGAGAAATATGAAATGGGCACACACTAACTCTGCTCTAATTATTTGGGTGTGCAATGTATGCTTTCTGTTTCCAAAAGTTTATGACAAACAAGGTCTGGAAAATGAAATATAATCACAGCAATCATAAGAAAACAAAAGAAACCAAACAAAACTGGGTAGGATAGAAAACATATTGCCCTTGTAACACACAGTGGATACAGGATAGAGGCCAATATTATGGCCGAATATCCAGCAAAAGCAGAGCTTCCCCCTCCCTCTCCTGCTCATGCTCTGTTGGTGCCAAAAGACCTGCTCCAGAAATTTTTTAGGTTCCAGGATAGAGGCATAAGGTGCACAAGGGACAGGGATTCACGAAGGTGTACTGTATCACCAATTCTGGAGCAAGCAGTAGGATCCAGCAGAAGTACTGTATACTATTAGATTTTGACTTGAATTATTATCCTATAGATGACAAGTACTCCGTTGTATGCAACTTCCACAACTTCATATTAACTCTCAGAATGCAACCCAGAACATTTCAACTTTGAAGTCCTAATTAGTTTGATGGAAGTTATTCCTAGGTAATGAAGTATAGGATTGCAGCTGTAGCCTAAATCTCTGGAAACATGACTAATTATGAAACACTGGCTGAAATCCAGTTGTGCACTTATGCAGACAGCATAACTTGTAGATGCAAATTGTTGTAAATTAAGAAATCTCCATAGGAATTATCTGTTACACACCAGGTCACCCAGTTCAGAATGCAACCGATAGCGTCTATGGAGATTTCTTAATTAACAGCAATTCACGTTTAAAAGTTACAGCAACTGTGTAACTGCAGAATAGGATTTCAGCCATTGAGCATTGCATATTCAGTTTTTAAAATGTGTCATTTCAATCAAGTGGTTTTGTAGCTAGATTCTGTTAATTAAATTTAGTTCCCAGTGAAATTAATGTGACTTGAGTCATGAGGACTAATGTATCCCATCAATTTCAACAGAAACCAAGTTCAACTGATGTGCAGTGTAATACTTGGTATGTTTACTCAGGAGCATGTCCCTTTTCATTCACTCAGAAGACACTCAAGCAATAGCATTGAGTTACCCTAGGTAAATATAGGACGACACTCAGTCTAGAGCTGATCACATAACTTTAGATATTTACTGCCTAGGTTAGTTTAATGCACTGCTTCTTATGAGTAAGAAAAACAACCAAGCTCCAGCTATACCCATAGTAATCCTAAATATCACTATTGCCTTTTCATTTTGTCCACTGTATAAACTGCTTTTGTGTGTTGAATATCATCACAAAATTAATGTTTCATGGCATTTAATCATTTTAATACTAAAAATCACAGAGGACTTGCTTATTGTTTAACATATCATATCCCTGCTTGAATAGATCTTGAGATATGTTTTAACACCAAAAAAAACCCCTTATGAACATATTGTTTCTGCAACACCAAGTATTTCTAATACTCTTGTCAACGTGAGCTAACATACTAGTGGGGCCCCATGCCATTATAGGTTAATCAAGAGATTAATTCGGGGGAAATATGCTCCCTTTCTCATTTGTGAGGAACTAAGAAGAGTCAGGTGACTCTATTTTTGGGACCAACTCAAGACTAATTTTTTCAGAATAATACTATAATATTCTCTTTCCCCCTCAATTTACATACACTAAAGAGAGGCAGAAATGAACAGCTGAAAATGAAAACATTCAATGATGTGATGGGATTGATGGTAACTCTGATACATTCATGCCTCTAATTTTCACCTCAAACATCAAGGTAATGATTGTTCAGTAGCTGCTGAACTTGATGGAACTGTACTGTAAACCGGCAGAACAAGTTCAGTTTCAGTGTTGGCACAGAAGAATATAAAATCTACAGGTTAAACAGGGTGTTGTAACACTTAATTAATATCTATAATTTATTTTAAGTTCACCAGCAGAAATGACAGCATCTGAGATGTTTCTAAATACCTCACTGTTTCTAGAACTGCATAACCATGCATAAAGCAAAATGTTGTTAGGGAGCGGCGGATGCATGTTTTCAAAAACCTCAAAATTTTTCTGGGTTGTAGAATCTCTTCATCATCTGTTTCACACTGTTTGGCACAGAAGTAATCATCATAATCTGATTTGTGTTCTATTGATTGGAGAACCATCTTGGATCAGAATGTGTGATGTTATAGCATAATATCATTGTGTGTTGTTGTTGTTTTTAAATGGATGGCTGTAAATAGTTCCAGTGAAGAAGGACATTTCACCAACTCCTCTTGGCACGTTCTGGAATCAGATGTAACAAACTGCTGAAATAAAAGTCAACAAGCTACCAGCAAGTTTGCTCTTCTAAGATTATACACTGCAATCGAGTGGGCAACTTGCATCCCTAAATCTTATCTCATGCAGTCCTTTCCAAAAGCATCCAACAAGCAATCCCTTTGGAGTTCTAGGAGAACCTCTCTCTTTCCCAGCAGACTGTAAAATAAGAAAGAGAAGGAAGAAAGGAAATGAGTGAAAAGATAAGAAGGGAGTCACCTATTGGGGCAGAGGAGGAGGAATCTGGGAGAGTAAAGAGAATGGCAGAAAGAGAGAAGAAGAGGGGACCAAAATTTTCATTGGTCTGGCTCAACCCAATGATGGTTTTAACAATTTTGGCATGTGATCGCCAGCTGATTAATTCTAATGTGGTGTGACCATAAAGTTCGGTAGAGCTGTCTTTCTTAGATGAAAGAAAGAAAGAAAGAAAGAAAGAAAGAAAGAAAGAAAGAAAGAAAGAAAGAAAGAAAGAAAGAAAGAAAGAAAGGGAAAAGTATACAGCAAAGCTGTTTTAAATGCATAACTGAGCAATCCCCATCCTGAGAGGTAAGCATAGTAGCTTGAGGTGTAGGGCAACAGTAAACAGAAGTTCCATGAGCCATCTACTTAAGCAGCACCAGTTAAACACTGCATTTAAGAAGTGCAGGCAGCTTTTAAAACCATTATTTTAAAAAGTATACAGATTCTTATCAGCTGCACTGATTTTTCACTCAGCAAGTTATTTTCACATTATTGCCACACTTTAATGTGTCTCCTGGTTATTCCATAGGTGTCAAATTGCAACTCTGCCTGCCACATCAAACCATAGTAAAGAGTTATAACCACTGTTATGATGGTGTTGAATCTATTATTGCTATCCCTGGTGTTGTTAGTAGCAGCAATACTATTTAATTGTCATTTTTGCTTTAACTCCTAACCGAATATGCTAGTGATTGTTAACTCTGAGCTTTTCAGAAAACCACATGCATTAACAGATGCTGATGTCTATATAAGCAGCTGAAGGTGGCAAATGCCACATTGCAAAATAAAATGTGTTAGTCTTCCATGTGTGATAAGACACAAGGTGCACAATTATAAGCCACGTATAATTATTTTAGTTCTTCTAGTCAAATCTGAGTCAAATGAAATGCAGTACAATGCTGCACTATAGTCTTAAGCATCACATGCCTGTTGCTTTAAACTCTTTGCATAGCAATTGCATATTGACACAACATGATTTTGGTCAACATTTCTGATCTACAGACTAAGGTGTGCAGGAATACATTTAACTACCACCATCCCTGCTTTTCTAACTTTCATTTATTCCTGAAATTTTTCACAATACATGTCATTATTCTGTTCTTCATGCTGAAAAGGTTATCAGAATTCTACAAATACTTAGGAACTACCGGTATATATTCCTTCCTCAGATAGTAAAATGGATGCCTAAGACAGAAGGAGAAGGTATGAACTTGCTCAAAGAACTACACAGTTTGTATAAATGCCAAAAAACCTAAAATGACATCCCTACGTCCTCTTCTAAACTACGGGATTGGGTTTCTCAGTAGATATATCTTTAAAACCCAATTAAAAACATGGTTATACATCCAGGCCTTCCCTCCAGTCAATACCTGATTTCTTTCCATTTTCCTTTATTTTTCTTCTTCTACTTTATTACAATTGTTATTGAACGACTATGCACATTCTTGATTTTATTGTTTTATCCTATATTGTAAGCCGCCTAGTAGTCCAGATAGGCGGGGTATAAATCAAATAAATAAATAAATAAATAAATAAATAAATAAATAAATAAATAAATAAGATGCTGTAGTCCAGAGAGGCGGGGTATAAATCAAATATATATAGAGAGAGAGGATGCTGACTATGTAGTAGAAAATGAACAGTAATGAATGGAAAGGGATTTAATGTTTATCTGAAATCCAGAATTCAAATATTCTATGATTCAACACTGTGTTGTAGATCTCACTTTTGGCATCTATTTCCTATTTTTTAATCTGCCCTTGGACTCACATTTCAGACCAATGAAGTTTGCCACTGAAAGGCATTTAAAACACCTAAAACGTGCTTTTAAAAACCAGTTTCGATAAAAGACAACAAACCTCCCTCTTTCTCCAAACCCCTTGCAAAATAATATTTTACTAATACTTTTGAGAGTTTTGCAGTCTTACATCTGAACATCAGTGGTAAATGATCAATAGCTGAGAACTCTTCAGGTTCTGATACAGTGAGGGCAATACTGCCATCTCTGCATTTCTTCTTTATAGAAAGAAAGTCAATGCACCAAGTCAACGCATCACTTGCTAGTCAATAGCAACCTCAGGAGATTTCCACACATCCACTGATTCCCTTGGTAGGCAAAAGTAGAGGAATTTGCAAAGAAAAAGAAAAAGAAATCCAAACAACAAAACAAATCCAAGAAAATGTCCTGTGAGCTTGCAGGCTTGGTGGAATATTATGAGCAGCAATATATTATGAGCTCCTATCCAAGATTGTGGAAATGGTAATCTCATTTAGATTTTCATTCCAAGAATTCCCCAACTGTGATGGCCATGGCTCTTGAATCTTTGTCCTGTCATTGCTGTTACCTTTCATCTGCGAGTGCAGATACTGTTGCCCAGTTATGGCTACACTAACAATCTTGAATTGCTCTATTATTTTGCACTCTCACTTCCAGGCAGGACAGTGCTGGAATCATCTAAAGAAGCTTGAACCAAGGGAAGTCCACTTATTTGGTTCTCCCAGGCAAGGGCAAAAAAAAAGTGCAGAATGGTCTTCTATGCCTGGCAAGGAGGTGAGGTATCTCGTGGCACTCCCAACAAAAGAAAGAATGAGAATGATGTTTTGTGCAAAGTGAGTGGAACTGCACAAATTGACATTCTAAACAAGTGGTTCCCAACCTTGGATAACCCAGGTGTTCTTGGATTGCAACTCCCAGAAACCCTAGCCAGCACAGCTGGTGGTGAAGGCTTTGGTAACTTGCAGTCTAAGAACCAACTGGGTCACCCAAGGTTGAGAACCACTGCTTTGACGCAATTAATGCATCTTGCGCAAAATGTCAATGATTGCTGCTTTATCCATAGATTCTGAAGGAGCAGGGGCACTTGAGGAGGTATTTGTGTTTGTTTTAAGAACCCACTCATGTTCTGTGCTTGCTGTATTTGTGTACAAGGAATTTGTTTCTCAAAGGGAAAGAATGTGCAGTTTGCACAGGTTATAGCTGCCTAGAGTGGTCCATTGGTCCAGATAGGCGGGGTACAAATCAAATAAATAAATAAATATAGAAAGTTCAATGAGAGAAAAAACCCAGCAACCCCCATTTACTCTCATCTGGAATCTCATAAGGCTTGAAAATTCCTCATTGAATGTCTTTTCAAGTTAAGACAGCCTTAATTAATGAGAACAAAGAATTTAAAGTACTGTTTATATCCCTATCAGAAACACAGGAAGGTATGAATCTGTCAATTTGATCTATAGTTGAGAGCCATGTATTTTAAAGCCCTGCCCTCAAAGCAGATCGATCTAATCATTCAAGGTAAGATAAGATGGAAGAATTATGCAAAAGAGCTGCATTTAGTTCTGCCCCCCATATTGCACAACTCGTCCCCACCCATCACATATTGAGTGAGGACGTTGGCAGAGAGACTTTTTTGGTCATTTGGGCCCTCCCTGTGCTGTGGAGCCTGATATGAGAACAACATCCTTAAAGGCAAGTCCCTCTTTTGATCTGTATGGTGTTGATACTTATTTAATTGTTCACCATATCACATCTTTCTTCCAAACTGGGACCCAAGGCAGTTCACAGGAAGATTAAAACAAATGCAGATTAAAAATAAGTACAAATGAAAACATGCAAAACCGTATCATGATAATTAAAAATGCAGTTGAACTAATTACAATATTAGAGCGCTGCTGAATTAGAACAAATGTAAAACACACTCACAGCATAGGTCTGCTAAAAGCTCTTCCCTTAAACAGCTGGTCTCTTGCTGAAAGCCTTCCTAATAAAAAGGTGTTTCCCTGGCAGCAGAAAGAGGACAGTCAGACCTCCCTTGGAAGGGGTTTTGAGTAGCCTTACAGCAGTGTCCAAGAAGGCCCTCTCTGGCCTCTCCAGGAAATGAACTTGTAACAGTGGCAACATTGAGAGAAAGTCCCCCATCCAACACGTTGTACCCCAGGCAGACCCATGTGGGACAATATGGTCCTCTCGGCTGCCTGGACATTTGTTGTGTAGGGCTTTATAGGTCCAAACCAAGACATTGAAATTGTTCCCAGAAATAGCCAGTGGGCCTGGTGAAACTAAGAAGTTATGTGGTCAGTGTAACTGGGCCCATCAACACTTCGGGACAGCTGAAATTTCTCATTCTCAATGTTTCTCGAAAGCAGTCCCATATAGTACAGTAATCTGTCCATTGTTATAGAGATCTGGCAGAATAGGGTTTTCTTAGAAGCTCTTTCCACTCTTCTTGTTTTCCCTCACCCCTGCTCCTTGTTCTGTAGAGAAAACTTTATCAATTACTGAGATGATCAGGTACATTTTAGAAGGGGGAAACATCCAATATTATTTCTCTATCAGTTCAGAGAGAATGTCACAGCACACGTGTATAACACATCTCGCCAAGGACATTCTGCTGTGTTTAATGAGATCTACTGCTAAGATAAATGTCTGTACAGGATTACAGGTAATGTGCACATAGATTACAGTTTGCTCCCTGACGAAAACCTACTTGAAGTGCCTAAATGTACAGTGGTGCCTCGCTTAGAGATCACTCCGTTGAGCGATGAAATCGCTTAGTGATGGGGTTTTGGCCATCGCCAGAGCGATCGCTTAGCGATGGCCCCTATGGGGAAAATCGCTTTGCGATGCTCGCAGGGAAGCGATCGTTGCAAAGCCCCCATTTTCAGCCAGCTGATTGGCGGTTCCAAAATGGCCGCCCGCTGTTTTGCCTCGCTTTAGAGGCACCGAAAATGGCTGCCCCTATGGAGGATCTTCGCATAAGGTCAGTTTTGAAGCCCATAGGAACGCATTAAACACGTTTTAATGCATTTCTATGGGCTTTTTTATTCCGTTTAGCGATGAAATCTGCTTAGCAACGTTTTTCCTGGAACAGATTAACGTCGCTAAGCGAGGCACCTCTGTACCTGGTTCACAAGTAATGTTGTTCTGTATATCACAGTTACAACTAGTTACGAGCACTACCCACAATTATTCAGAGGGTCACGATTTCCTTTAGTGATAAAACATCCTCCACCACCCTGCCAAGGAGCTTGCTATTGACCACTGTTGACACATTTATTTGGGGGGGTAGTACCTCCGTCATGTTCTGAAACAGAAGGGCATTCGAGTCATTGGTATCAATGTTCCTGCAACACTTCTGGAAGCATCCCACCAGGACAAGATTCTGGATAAACCACTTGGACATCACTTAAAGAGACTTCAAAGTGAATAGGGAGATCAAAGAATAATCAGGTAAACTGGGGCTACTTGGATACAGGACATATTTTCAGTGACTGTAGAAATTCAATCAATGCAGCATTTATGTGCATTCAATTTATGCTCCACCACATATACATCATGCGTGATTTATATATCATGCAAAAGGCTAGACTGGATGCATCCCAAGCTGGAATTAAGATTGCCGGAAGAAATATCAGCAACCTCAGATATGCAGATGATACCACTCTGATGGCAGAAAGTGAGGAGGAATTAAAGAACCTCTTAATGAGGGTGAAAGAGGAGAGTGCAAAAAATGGTCTGAAGCTCAACATGAAAAAAACTAAGATTATGGCCACTGGTCCCATCATCTCCTGGCAAATAGAAGGGGAAGATATGGAGGCAGTGATAAATTTTATTTTCTTGGGCTCCATGATCACTGCAGATGGTGACAGCAGCCATGAAATTTAAAGATTCCTGCTTCTTGGAAGGAAACTGAAGACAAACCTAGACAGCATCTTAAAAAGTAGAGACATCACCTTACCAACAAAGGTCTGCATAGTCAAAGCTATGGTTTTTCCTGTAGTGATGTATGGAAGTGAGAGCTGGACCATAAAGAAGGCTGACCGCCGAAGAATTGATGCTTTTGAATTGTGGTGCTGGAGGAGGCTCTTGAGAGTTCCCTGGACTGCAAGGAGAACAAACCTAGCCATTCTAAAGGAAATCAACCCTGAGTGCTCACTGGAAGGACAGATCCTGAAGCTGAGACTCCAATACTTTGGTCAGCTCATGAGAAGAGAAGACTCCCTGGAAAAGACTCTGATGTTGGGAAAGTCTGAAGACAAGAGGAGAAGGGGACGAGATGGTTGGACAGTGTCACTGAAGCTACCAATATCACAGCCATAAATACTCCACTCCCAAGCAAACTACACCAGAGCACAGAGTGCTGTCCTCTGAAGATGCCGGCCACACAGACTGGCGAAACGTTAGGAAGAACAACCTTCAGAACACGGCCAAAGAGCCCGAAAAACCCACAACAACCATTAGATCCCGGCCGTGAAAGCCTTCGCGAATACTACCAATATGAATTTGACCAAACTCCAGGACGGAGTGCTCTGGTCCAAGGGGTCACAAAGTCGGACACGACTTAACGACTAAACAACAACAACATCTACCAAACATCTACAAAACAAAATCTACCAAGTGACTGAGATAACACTATTGAAGCAATCTACTTCTGGTCAAAAATAGTTTAATTATTTTACAATTTTAATTCGTTTTGACTTTACCTACCGTGTTTTCCCAAAAATAAGACCTAACCTGAAAATAAGCCCTAGTATGATTTTTCAGGATGCTCGTAATATACGCCCTATTTAAATGAAACCCTGCCCTCCATCATTATGCAGCAACCAGAAGATGATGACATGACTGTATTTGAATAAATGTCGATTGTTTTGCATAAAAAAATTTCCTGAAAATGAACCCTAATGTGTTTTTTTGGAACAAAAATTAATATAAGACCCTCTCTTATTTTCGGGGAAACACAGTATATTTCATGTACTGTACATCCATAATTTTAAGTTGTGCAGAGCTCTAATATGAATAAAAAAGATTAACATTTAAAGCTTCAAAAATTTAATGTTGAGCAGGAAAGTCTCGGAATTGAGTCAGAGATTCTCCTTTTGCAAGCATTTTGTAGTTAGAAGAATGAAGGAAATATGCCCATGATTTTAAAACAAAACAAGCCATATATGACAAAAATCTTATGGGCCAACATTCCACCTATCTGACTATGTACAAAGTCTATGGGTGGACAGGTTTTAATTTTTGTACAGAGTCAGAACTGTATGATAAAACTTCAACTAGTATTTGCTTCACACATCAAAAATTATGAAGGGGGGGCAAGAGCTCCTCTGACACAAACAACAAAAAAAGCCCTTTCTTTTAAAACTCTGATTTAAAAAATTAAAATATGACGGTATGCTCACCATTTATCCCTCTTAAATGATTTAGTCATTTGATGCGGGAGTGAACGCCTCCATTGTCCATCATTTACTAATTTAATTTACTTATTTAAGAAGCGACAACTGGGATGTTGGGAAAGGCACTTATATGACATGAGGAAATAAGAGAGCAATACAGTATAGCCCTATACACGTATCTGTTAAGCCGTATGAAATCAAGCGGACTTCCAAGTAAAGTGGGCAGAGGATCTTAGCTGAAGCCTTAAAATGACGGTTCTTGTTTTCGACCCCCATCAAACCATCCCAGCAACGTTTACTGGGAAGGCAATCCTACCAACTTGAATAGGGTTGCGCCGCTTAATGATGCCAAAGGAAGGGTCGCCTGCTCTGCGCACTAACTGCAATTAAGTGCGTGCCAAAGGATTGCATCCCTAGGGATAGCTAACCAAAGGGTAAACGCCAGTGAATTCAATGGCCTTTGCATGGGGAGGGGGGCGCAAGAGCCACACTGGGGACCGGGCCGAGCAAACCCGAGTCTCAATCCCCGTCGAGGCTTCGCTGCTCCTCCTCGCCTGCAAAAGTGCCAAAACTTGGGACACGATGACGTCCCAACCCCGCCCAGCAAGGGGGGGGAAGATGGCCTTTACAGAGGAGAGGCGGGAGCAGCGCCGTCTAATCCCTCTGGGTGGATCCTTCTCCTTCCCCGCCCCCTCCCTCGGCCCCGCCTCCTCCTCTGATTCCGAATGGTTAGACCGAGCTGCCCATCAAATTGAGGCACGGCTCGAACGCGCGCTCTCGAGCTCGCTTTCTCCCTGCGGCACGCACGCACGCACACGCACACACACGCCCACGAAGTAGCAGCTGTCAAGAGTTGGTGGTGGAACGGAAGGGAAAAGCCAAGCGCGCACGCGCATGCGGGGAGTTAGTAGCGGGGGGGGAAGGGAAGGAGTTTTTAAAAAAAAGAGAGAGAGAGAGCGCGAGCGAGCGAGGTGGAGAGGAAACAAAAACAATCGCCCGGGCGCCGCCATCTTGGGTCTGGTTCTCCACACCACGCAAGTGAATGGGTAGCTATGAAATTACCACAGGGGCGCAGCAAGGTAGGGAGGGCCATTCAGCGCTGCCAGCCGGGCCTGGGGGACGATAAAACCGGTTCTTCCCCCTTCCTCCCGTTCTTCTTTTTCTTCCGACGCCGCCCTGAGGGAAAATCTCGGCTCGGCCCTTCCTCCTCCTCCTCCTCCTCCTCAACAGCACCTCAACTTCATTACCGGGGACACAAACTTGGGCTCAGCCGCGTTTTCGCCGCCGCAGCCGCCGCCAGCCAGCGGACCGGAGGCTTGGACCGTGGAGCAGCCGGTTCTTCACCGCCGCGGAGGAAAAGCTAGGAGGAGGAAGGGGTGGAAGGAAAAGAGGCTTCTCGTCCGCCTGCTTGCCTGGCCTGCTTGCTCGGCCGGCCGGCCGTCTTTCTCCGGGCGCCGGGCTCGCCCGCTCGGCGTTGTGTGGGAGGCACAAGGGAAGAGAGGAAAAGGCGAGTAAGGCTTGACCAGGCTCCGTCGTGCCCCCGCCCGCCTTCCCGCCGGCCCCACTCACTCTTCGTTGTGGGTGTGAAGGGAAGAACGAAGAGGGAGGAGGAGGAGGAGAAAGAGGAGCTGAAGAAGCAGGAGGGAGAGGGAAGCAAAACAAAGCCAAGTTGGATCGCGTGTAGAGGGAGTTCCTGCTCGTACGGCGACCGGAGGGGACGGTGTGGGAAAATGGTGAGCCCATGAAGAGTTGGAAGGGAGGGGTTGAAGAAAAGAGAGCAGCTACACATGAACTGAATACGTCAAGGAAGGGGAAGGAGAGAGAAAAAAGATCTTTACTTACCTATCCGCCAGCCTGGCCACCCGAGAAGACCCGATTTTCCCCGTCTCCGAGCACCATGGTTGCAAAGCATCGCTTCACCTCCTTCTCCACCCATTTTTGAGAGCTCTCGTGCTACCGCTTCAGGAAAGATTTCTCACGAGCCTCTTGAGCCCTTTTTTAAAAAAAATATTTTTAAAGCAGTGGTTGGGGGACGAGGAATTTCCTTCCTCATTACAGCAGTTGGAAACACTCGTCCCCTTGCGTACGGCTTCAAACACCATTTGAAATGTAGGCTCGGAGGTTACAACGGGTTGGGCAAATAGTTTGACATTTTTCTTAAAGGAAAAAATGAGCATTGAATGTGTACACGCTACTGTTTCGAGCGGATAGAAGATCCTGGGGCGGGGGGGAGGGAGAGAGATTGAGTAGACAATTGGAAATACGCATCGTTCATTGACTAGATAAAGAAGGACCAGAGAGTACTAATACTTGGGATGAACGACTAAGCTCTTGTTTTTGTCCCCTCTCCGCGTTGGTTGTGCTCAGCATTTATTAATAGGAAACAACAGTGTTTCACAAATTCCCTTCAATATTTTTTTTTAAAAGTAACTGATTAGTTTACTATTGCTGGTTCCATTGAAGGCGTGTTTGTGTTGACATTTGAACCCAGACACTCTACATGCTGTAAAAGACCGTGAAGACAAAAAGTATTGTTTACTAGTATCTATGCCTCGTGCCTGTTTCCAACACCATGGTGGATGTCTTTCCGATTTGAAAGTGAAGGAAACACTGTATTGTACTCCAAGGCAGTTACTTTCTTAATATTCATTTGCTTTACTGCTAATCTTTAAACTGGGGACTTAATATGTTTTTATGAATTGAATATCGCCACGGTAGAGAAGCCAAATGATGTGTGTGTTCCAAAATGCATACATTACTTTGCTGGAGTATCTACTGAGAAAGAACTGGATAGACTGACAGTATAGAAATCTTATGGGACGTGTTTCTTTCCAAGATAACTTTAATAAAGACGAAGAAGGGTTTTCATTTTTTGAAGACGCAGGAACCTGGATGTATAGAATTGCTTCATATTGATTCTAAGTATTTGGAAAATGGGAGCTGCTACAAAATTGGTGTTTGCTGTTTTTCTTATCTCTTGCTCTTCAGGTAAGTACTTTTCTCTGTTTAGTCCTTCTCTGTTCTAATATATTTGATTGTGTTGTAATATTTACTTGATTAATGTACGTTCAAGATTTTGCACATAAGAGTCCTTTTTGCCAGTAACAGTGAAAATGAATGTTTTATTTTCTTAAGAATGCCACATTAGGGCTTCCAGAACTGGTGTCTTGTAGAAATCGTCCTCACTACCGGCATGGAAGCTAATAATTAGGGACACTGTGAAGGAATGACATAGAGTACTTTATTGTAGATCAGGAATGTGTTGAATGGTCTTTGATGATAGAAATCCAAAATGCAGTTCAGACAGTTTCAGTTTAAGGTTTTAAAAACATTATTTAGTACTGATGTGATCAGGAATATAAATATTTATAAATGGTAGATCAGGGTTTTGTGACAATCCTTTCATTTTATGTTGGTTAGGTTCTGGTCACAGAGAAGATGCTGTTATGGGTAGCAACCAGTGGTTGAAAAAAGTACTTGCTGTGTACTGTGATTATTTAGTGAAGAGCGACTATTTTTGTTCTTTCTTTTAGTTAAAAATGTGTTTATGTTACTTTTAAGCTACATATATACTATGTCAGTTGGGAGGTAAAATGGTTATACTGTATAGTTGATTTTATAGCTCTGTCTGATTATTATCTTTAATTTTATTTTCATAATCTGATAGATCCTATTCTCTTGCAGTTGCCTAATGTCTGTAGAATCTTGCTGAATGGTACAGTTTCTTGTGGTTATTAAATGGATACAGTCTAGTCTTGTGTCTGTAATGTTATTGATCTGTTCCGTGTGGGCTGAATGTGCTATGAAATGGCGATCACTATAAGACACTGTGAAGTAATTTTTTTCAAAGAGAATTGCAGCTAAACTAATAATTTCTTGAAATAACAGTTCAATCAAATGAAAAGTTACAAGAGAATTTGTGTGTGATACATCACTGGGAGGCAAACCTGATTGTAATTAATTCACTCTATAGAAAGTAACTTATATTGCTCAGCTTTTACCTGAATTTTTCCCCATAATGTAAGAATTGGGTGGAATTTATTTCTTCATTACTATTCAGTTGTAACCAAGTTCATCTTTTAGAACCTGCTTTATCATTGATTTAACAGCATTCAAGTGACTAGGTGGGAAGTCTAATACATGCTTAATTAATCTCAAACTTCCAATCTGATTTTAAATATGTTGACTTGTAAGTATGTTCCACTGATGTTCTAGTGGAACTTGTTTCTTGTTTATATATACCTAATGATGCTTTTATTTTAGTCTTAAACTTTTCCCTGTTCTGAATAAAAGTGTCCATATGTATGTGGAGTTCACCTAGCTCATGTGTTTTCCAATAATACATAGAAGGTATCCTGTAGAAAGCTTATCATAAGGCACTATGGAAAGTTGTGTGGTAAAGGGTAATAAACTATTTAAAAGTTCACTGCATCCAGTTTGTAACAAGTACTCATAGAGGTGGAAACTACAGTATTTGAAACTGTGATAAAAATGTGGTGCTAATTGGTACAAACATCTCATACACTTTTAAAAGATTTGTGGCTCAGTAGAGTACATATTCTGTTAGTTCTACCCTTGTTATTAAGTTAGGCATGAGCAAACATAATGTTTCTGAACTAGAGATGCATAGTAAATAGATGGTTTTTTAAGGTAGTAATCCGTTGTCTGCCCCAGATCTTTCTCTTTTGCTAGGTTTATTAGTCAGTGGATATCAAAACATGTAGCCCTTTACTTCTAAATTGTTAATAACTCCTGTTGCACAAATGGACGTTCCAATAGAGGGTTTAATATAAAATGCCTTTCAGATGTCATCTTGTATTTCTGTGTAACGTCCAGATGTGTGTTTTGTTTTGACTTTGCCCATTTCTTTTTTGGATTATAGTGTTTTGCTGAAGAAATAGTTGTTGCAGAAGAAGTATCATTCTTTTTTTCATGAACATGTGGGAGAGGAAGTTTATTCTCACCTGCAGTGTTCAGCCAACAATAAACATATAAGTTTAAACATAGTTTGAATGTACTTTTTGGATAACAGTGCCAGAAGTCCCTTCAACAGGGTGGCTGATGATCATGCTGCCTTGGGGATTGTGGGAATTACAGTCTAAAAAATAACTTTTCCTTGCTTTTTTTGAGTACAGTACTTATAAATCTTGTACAGGGAATCAGTGCCATAGAATATAATGCAATTTCTCTTTTAATAGCTGTAACTGTCAAAATTCAGTATGGTGATTTTCTTAAAAAATAATTACTTGGTGTTCATAACAAGTGGTTTTCTTACAGTAGTTTAATGAGAAGTTTGAACAACAACTTTGATATATTTTATAGAATGCATACACTGGAAGAGGAGTGAAGTGATATAGGAAGCTAAGAGACTCATGGGCTGAAATAGTAAAATGCAACTAGAGTTAGACCCATTGAAGTAATTGGGATTTGGTGAGTCATCATCTCTGTAAATTCCATTGATTTAATGGGCTTACTCTAGTTGTAATTTAGTCATGGTTTTTTTACGGGGGTCAACCTTAAGTGTTTTGGGGAGAATGTAAATAGAAAATATAGTAGCATCTTAATGAATAGGACTCTTAGTAATTGAATATGATTGTCTCACGGTTGAAACAAGATGAAGAGTTAGATGCTCAGAAGCTTTTCAAATATTTATTCTTTCTTAGAATAAACTTTTCTCTTGTGTTCCTTAATGTAGAGTGTTTTATGAAACACTTCAGTAGATGGCCAGCTTGGTAGGAGTCAAAACCACTGTAAATGGTTTTCTTCCCATTAGTTAGAGAGTGTTGCTTCTAACAATTTACTTTCTGTTGGTTATCTTTAAAAATGTAATCTTATATGTTTTGTAGAATAGCATGTTTAAATTTAAGCAAAAGTAATGAAATGTTCCTGAATATCTGTTGCGTGGATGGAGAAATTCTGTTAATTTCACAGAAAACCATATTCTTTTTACCTACTGTATCATGTAGTTCTCACATGTTAAATAATTTGATTTTACTATAGAAAAGGTGTTTGATTGTTAAGTCATGTAGGCTTTAGAGTTGAAGAAAATAAGGTGGTTGGGGTGCTTTATTGGAATGTGCAAAATGGGGTGATACTATTGGGAATATCTTGATGGTATTTAAGAGTTCAGTCACTAGCTGTAGAGCAGACTAGATTAGATGGCTGTAATTGTCATGAAGTTGTATTTGAAAGATTATTCAGGTAGCTGGTAATTACTAGTTCAGTCATCATAATGATTTATAGTTGAAAGGCCCAAGCATATTTTATGTAAAAACTGGGTTTTTACATTCACTAGGAAAGAGTACTAGTGCAGCTTTCATTGTACTTAACCCAATTGTCATTTTATTATTTCTTAAACATGGGTTAACCAAAAGATTTGTGATAATATTTGATAGTTCTCAAACACACTGAAGCACTTGTTATCCAGTGCAGTTTTTGTAGAAGCTGTTATTTAGAAATGATTGCCTTTTTATAAGGATCAAAGCATGCTGATTTGATAGACTACTCAACTTTGACTGTCACTGAATTATCAGAACATGAATATGTACAAGTAATGTGGTTTAAGGTCTTCTGTGTTTGCCAATAAACACATTGTGAAGTTTGGTCAGGGGGAAGGTTCATATGAGGTTAAGGACCACCATAATATGAAATATGTCTTAACAGATTCACATTTTATTTTTCAAAAACTTGGTAACTAAAACTATTGTCTGTGCTTATTATGCTGTCTTAAATTATTTTAGTTCAAAAAGTAACCATGGTTTTACTAATTAAGATATTTTGTTTAGGACTGCCTGTCTGCCTGTCCTTCAATCTATCTGTTTTAAGAAAATTCTGATCTGAAAGATATATTCCTTTTTCAGATTAGGGAAATTACAAAGTCAAATGTTTTTCTTAGAGTCCAAACCTGATAAGAAAAGGCCATGTGGCCACAAAATGTATTTTTCTCATATAGTAATTCCTAGTTACCCATGTTCTAGAAAAGCTGGTTCTCAGGATGAAGTGAAGCATCAGTGGTCTCCAGTCAATCACAAGGCAGTTACAAACGGCTCATTTTCTAATGCTTCTAAATACAGATTTAATGTCAGTTGCATTCTTATTCCACATGTGCATTAGAGCATTACTTCATTTTTGTTGACTTTCTTCAAGAACATGTTGGGGATGTCCTCAAGTCTGACACTCTTTACTTCCCTAGTGGCAGCAGGTGAGATGCTAAGTGACTGGCAAACCTTTGTTTAACAAGATTGGGAGAGATATTCTAGTGAAAGCCACCAGAGGTGGAATTTGAACCCTGTGTGTCTATTTTGAGTTTGCATCTTAAAACTTATTATGATTTACTGACCTTTTTGTGTGAGTTGCGGACCATCCACTCCTCTGTGGTGCCCAGCTAGATGAAGATGTGGATGAGGTCAAACATTTCTTTTTCTTTTGTGGTCTTATTAAAGGTATCACACATCCTTGCCTTAGATTAGTATTGTTTTGTTTAGGTTAAACTTGAGGAAGTTTGGTTTCTCTTACCGTTTTAGGTAACACTTAAGCGTGAATAAGTCTCATTAAATATGTTGAAGCTTGATTCTGAGTAAATGTGAAAGTCTTGCAAAATTAGTGGTGCTTACTGTGAGAAAACTTGATAAACTTCCTGCTATATTGCTGTAATCAAACAGTTTCAAAAGAAGATACGAAACAACTCAACTTGCTGTACTTTCAGCTCCTGTGATTTGACCTATTTCACATTTAAAAAGAGATTGTTGTTATGCATTATGCGTATACTTATGTGAGGTTACGTATTATCACAATAGATTGTCAAATCCAAATAGCTCTCCAGTGCTTTTGCACACAGAATTATATACAAATTCTCATATTTTCTCTCCTTCTATTGTAGATACATTGAATTGATAGCATTTTCTAAATGACAGTTTCTTGTCTCATCACACAATGTCTGTTTGTAGTGTCTGATCATGAGTTGACTTTCATAATAATCATTGTATTGAAAACAGTTTAAATTGGGGGTTTATAGTATTTCTGCTCTTAAATTTGTAATAGCATTCATGAAAGAAATATAAAGGCAGAAAGAGTGCATGCTTTGCTATGAAGTATGAATTTATTTGAATTTTGGCAAAAGTATGGTGGAAATCTGACATTGGCAACATGACGAAATGTTAATTCTTTATGTTTTATCTCAGAAAATACTTGTTTTCTTCTATAATCCTTTTGTGGAGATGTTTAGCACTTCTGGTTTTTTTAAATATTGCATAGGATATACATACTAGATGTTTCGAGGAATAAGTTTCAGAATGTAAAATTCAAAACAATTTTATAGCTCTCTCAGTTTTTTCTAATCTGATACTCCATGTAGTAGTTAGCAAGGCTTATGAGAACTGGTTAGCCTCTCATGAAATTGACTCTAATCTTCAGTTTGCATCACTGAATCAAATTGTGCAATTCTACGTCATAATTTGATGCCAGATGTGTTGCTTTGCCTATTGGGATGTCCTTTGTGGTACAACAAAGTCCCCTCTTTTCCTCTTTAGTATTTACAATTAAGTGAATAAATTGTCAGTTTGAGTTGCTGTGTGATCAGTATGCTATAATATCCAACAAGTATTTTCAACAAGTCCAGAAGTCACTCTTTTGAATGTATGCCTGAACATGGTTCTGGACTGGACTAGTTAAGTGTGTTATGATTAGCATATCTTGGTTGAGACTGTTAATCTATAAATTGGCTTCATCTGTATTGGAGCAGTGAAATGTTCTTGACTGTACTAATGCAGGAGCGGAAAAGCTTGGACCCTCAAAATATTTTGGCCTAGAGTGCTCATCTGATGTAGCCACTGATTAAAATAATTGGTCCAAAACATTTGAAGAACTGAGTTTTTCCCACTTACTCCCTTATAAATGAACAGGAGAATGATCAGTTGCATTTGTATCTGTTGTACCTTTGTGTCTTTTTGAGTTGCCTCCTGTAATAGAGCTGTAATTCACCATACTTCTACTGCCTTGTTTATCCCCCAAAGATTGGAGTGTCCTGGAAGCTATTAACTCTGCTCAGAGCACTTTGAGAACTTATCTTCAAGCTTCCATTTTTTTATTTTTTTAAAAACATCTGCATCAAGATGGATCCAGGGCCTGTTTTCCACTACTCCCAAACATGCTGCAGGTTGTACCATCTCCTTCCAGTGAGAAGTTGTTTTTGTTCTTTTGCTGGAACATGGTGCAGGAAGGGGAAATGCTTTGTTGTAAAGAACTGTGTCCCTTGGCACTTTCTTGAACTATGATTGCCCTGGGTTTTTTTGGGGGGGGGGTTGGTGAAGTCACAGTCCATGGAGGGGTGTGAAGAGTTTAGGAATTATGAAAATGATCTTTGGAGATTGTGAAGCTTCCATATGAAAGTGAACAGAACTTTGGGCTGACATGAATTTGTTAATGTCATTGTGTTCTCTTTCCATTTTCTTTTGAGACACAGTAGGGAAGTGTGTTAAGTGCATTCAAGCATACGTTCAATAGCTGACTTTAGAATTCCTTGCCAAAGAACTTAACCAATGCTTGGTACCTTACGATATTCGAAGTATTGTGTTTGTAATAAGATTGTTGTACTTAGTAGGGCTTCAGTCATAACTGACTTGTTGCATTGATTTTAATGGGATTCCAAACAAGAATAAAGAATTTGAGATATGTAGGGCAACACAATCAGTCTTCTCTCTTTGCAGGTATTGAATAATGGTGTATTTGCAAATATTTGCTAGGTGCATCATGAATTTCTGAAAAAGTATGGATTGAATTAAATCAAAGTAATACAAATCACTGATATAAACAGAAAGATGAATATCCACTGTTCTAATGCACATGTATACATTTTAGTTTTGCTAACTCTGTAAACATAAATAATTTGACATATCACTCTCCAAGTGTCCAAATGTATAGAATGAAGGCATGGTGATTATATTCATTCTTCCATAGCATGTACAATAAATACTAGTACAGTGTGACAGAATATTCAGTATTTGCATGACGTTAGTAATAAATACCATACTCTATATATCATTTTAAAAAAACACCTGTCCTAAAAAGTCACATTTTTGCTCTTCATTTACTGTTTTACCTAGAAAAGTCAATTTAAATTGATAGTTCATTTTAGACATCACCACCAAATTATGATTAAAGAAACTTATTTACAGTACAGTATCTTTTAATGGGAAAAAGATGTGTGGAAAATCAAGACTTGAAGTGAGTTGGCTTGTCATAATCAGCAACTATGGTTCAAAGTAGATTTGCCATCCGTATTTTGTATTGTTGATTGGTGTAATGTCTCAGTAGTAAGTAGCAGCAATAATTCAGAAGCTATTGTACTTCAGAGATAAACAGACATACAGAGCTTAGGGCTGAAAGAATGGAAAATGAATTCAGACAAGGCAGCTGTAAAATATACCATTGTACATGTTGTATGTTGGGAAGTCCAAAGTATATTTTAATATACTTTTCTGTATTGACAGCTGTGTGATAAAGAGCTAAAATGTGTTGGTATAAACTTGGATGTGGTGGTGCTGTGGATTAAATCGCAGAAGCCTCTGTGCTGCAAGGTCAGAAGACCTGCAGTCGTAAGATCGAATCCACGCAATAGAGTGGGCTCCCATTGCTTGTCCCAGCTCCCGCCAACCTAACGGTTTGAAAGCATGCAAAATGCAAAAATGCGAGTAGATAAATAGGTACCACCTCGGTGGGAAGGTAACAGCGTTCCGTGTCTAGTCATGCTGGCCACGTGACCACGGAAGATTGTCTGCGGACAAATGCTAGCTCTGTGGGTTGGAAACGGAGGTGAGCACTGCTGCGTAGAGTCGGACACGGCTGGACAAATTGTCAAGGGGAACCTTTACCTTTTTATAAACTGCGCCACAGGCTGAAATCCAGTAGTAAGTCACTGCTAAGGTAGGCCCAACAGATCAGGAGTTGACTCACCAACTCCCCACTGATTCAATGGACTTAGTTTTCCTTATACTCAGATAGTTTCATTATACTCAAATATTTCAGGTAGTTGTAGTTCAATAATTACTATAGCTAAATTGTTTCACTAAAAATCAATCTAGAGTTTATAGTTGTTTCCTGTAAGTAAGTGTCCATTTCCTGATTAGGTATTCAATCAGCAATGCAATTACACTCCAGGAAAATGTACAAGAAAAGAGCAGTACAGTAGATCCAAAATCCGTAGAAAACTTGTGAATGAAGACCACCAATGCATACCTCTGAAAATCCATTGTCCATTCTTCTCCAAAGCAATCTCCTGCTCATTGATGTTTTCAGTTGCCTAAGGACTTGCGCACATGATGGTCCAAATCTTCCTTATCACAAGCCTACTAGGCAGTCCACACTGAAACAACTTCCATTCTCCACCATCCTGCAAATGGAGAAGCTACTAGGACTTCAGGATGGAATGATTTAAAGTAAGGCAGTTTTAAGCCCACCTTGAATCTGTAGCAACCAATTTAAATAATTAATGGAAATCAGATTTCCTGTTAGTGTGTGATGTATTTTTGAAGTGCTGTTACATACAGATTGGTCATTCTAATATCGTGCTAATTCACAATTAAGTAGAAGACCTGTGTGGGAGAGAAAAAGAGAAAGGGAGGCTGAACCCGGACAAGACGGAGGTACTGAGGGTTGGTGGCCCCACCATCAGCGGTTTGGGAAGCTCCCTTTCATTTGGGGGGGGGGGTGACTCTCACTGCGAAGAGTGTGGTTCGTAGCTTGGGGATACATCTGGACCCGGTGCTCACCATGGAAACACAGGTGGCGTCAGTGATCTGCTCCGCCCATTTCCTCCTTTGGCGGATTGCCCAGCTACGTCCCTATCTTGATGCTGGGGCATTCACCACTTTAGTGCATGTGCTTGTAATCTCAAGATTAGACCACTGTAATGTGCTCTACCTTTGAGACTGATGCGGAAGCTTCAAATGATGCAGAATGTGGTGTTAGACTTCTTAGTGCGCTGAGAAAACACCATCATATCTCTCCCACTCTGGCTGCCTTGCATTGGCTGCCCATGCACTTCTGCGTCAATTTCAAAGTTTTAATGTTTACATACAAAGCCCTAAACGGTTTAAGACCTCTCTATCTGACAAAACGCTTTCTCCCACTCAAATCTACCCATATCACTCGTTCTAGTCAGGAGGTGTGACTGAGGAGCCTAACGCCGAGAGAGGTCTGGAAGGAAAAAAACAAGAAACTGGGCCTTCTCAGCAGTGGCTCTTCGGTTACGGAATAACCTACCTTCAGAGATCCATATGGCCCCTTCACTAGGTATTTTTAAAAGCCAATTAAAAACCTGGCTATTCAGGCAGGCCTTCCCTCCGGGCACTATTTGAGCCATCTTTTTTGTCTTTTTCCATCTTGAATGATTATTTATTCTTGGATATTGATGTTATTTGAATTGTTTATTTTGTCTGATGTATGCCACCCAGAGTAGTTGAATGACTAGATGGGTGGGATATAAATATAATAAATAAATAAACACATGCATAATTCTTTAAGGCAGAATCAATGGTCCCAGACTTTGCAGGTTCAAGATATCCCTGTGTTGTCTTTTTCTTCATCTTCAGTTACTTGACATGTGGAATCTACATGCCGTGGATGATCTTCAAGGAAAGATATATGGCACATCTTGGAATCAGGAGTTGAATCACAGTATGTGTGATGTATTGGAAGCAGCTCTGCCACACCATCAAATCTAGTATTTTATCTAGTTTGTATAATATTAATATTTTGATTGCTCATCCAAAACTCATGCAATCAAGGCAACATTTCTGACCATCTGGACTGTAAACCTCATTAGTGCAGTCCTGTGTGAGTCTACTGAGATATACACTGATAAGCCACAACATAGTATCATGTAGGTCCCCCTCATGCTGCCAAAACAGCTCTGGTGTATCGAGGCATGGACTCCAAAAGATCTCTGAACATGTCTTGGATATCTGGCACTAAGACATTAGCAGTAGATTCTTTAAGTCCTGCAAGTTGTGAGACGGGGCCTCCATGGATCAGATTAGGTGTTCCAGCACATGCCACAGATGCTCCATCAGATTGAGATTTAGGGAAGTTGGAGGCCAAGGCAATGCCTTGAACTCTTTTCATGTTCCTCAAACCATTCTTAAACAATTTTTGCAGTGTGGCAGGGTACATTACCCTGATGAAAGAGGCCACTGCTACCAAGAATCACTCGTGCTGTTAAAGGGTGAACATGGTCTGCAGCAATCTCTTTGTATGTACTAGGTATCAAAGTAACATCCACACAAATGCCAGGACCCAAGGTTTCCCAACAGAGCATTGTCCAGAGCATAACACTGCTTTTGCCAGCTGGCCTTCATCCCACAGTGCATACTGCTGTTGTCTCTTCCCCAGGTAAATGACACACATGCATCCTGCCATCCACCTGATCTAAAAGAAAACATGGTTCATTAGATCAGGCAACGTTCTTCTGTTGCTCTGTGTCCAGTTCTGATGCTCACATCCCCATTGTAGGCACTTTTGACAGTGGACAGAGGTCATCATGGGCAGTTCACCCAGTCTGAAGTTGTGCAGTCCCATATGCAGCAGGCTGCGATGCACTCTGTTTTCAAACTCTTCTATCGTCACCACCATTAATTTTTTCAGCAATTTGACTACAGTAGCTCTTCTGTGTGCTCGGATCAGACAGGCTAGCCTTCACTCCCCATGTGCATCAGTGAGCCTAGGGTGCCTGCAGTCCTGATGTCAGTTTACTGGTTGTCCTTCCTTGCACCACTAACCATTGCATACCTGGAACACCCCACAAGACCTGCTGTCTTGGAGATGTTCTGACCCAGTTGTCAAGCCCTCACTGTTTGACACTTGTCAAAGTCACTCACCTTTTCACTTGTTTGTATGCCCTCCTTCCAACTCATTATATTCAAAAATTGACAGTTCACTTGCTGTCTAATATATCCCACCCCTTGACAAGTGCTATTGTAATGATGTAATCAATGCTATTCCCGCCAACCTAGCGGTTCGAAAGCATGCAAATGCAAGTAGATAAATAGGGACCATCTCGGTGGGAAGGTAACGGTGTTCCGTGTCTTAAGTCGCACTGGCCATGTGACCACGGAAGATTGTCTTCGGACAAAAACGTTGGCTCTATGGCTTGGAAACGGGGATGAGCACTGCCCCCTAGAGTCGGACACGACTGGATTAAAAAAATTGTCAAGGGGAACCTTTACCTTTAATCAATGGTATGCACTTCTTCTCTCAGTAGTATTAATGTTGTGGCTAATCAATGTAAGTTCTTCTGCGTTCAGTAAAACCTGTAGTTAGACATTAACAAGAATACAGTACTTTGCTTGGTATGGGTTTTTGTTTGATGTTATATGCTTGATGATCTAGGTTTACCAGAGGGCAATTGCTACAGGTAATCCTGACTGTCCCCCTCCAATACTAAATATTGAACTATGAGCAGGAATCCCTCGACTCCAAAAATAACTGGTTTGGGCATTGAACAGTGGAAAGTCACTTCGCAGTGCTAGTATGACATTGCCTGGGGAAAAGGCTGGGCTTTATTTATGTGGTATGCAATAGTGAATTTTCATGGAGTTTAGTGCTCACTGCCAAACAGCCATTTCCAGTGCTCTTCCAGCTGGCATGGTGGTGAGAGTCGTCTTTGTAGTTGATTAGGACTTTACAAGTCTCCAAAGTGCAGTGCAACTAAGGGCAATTTATTGATGGTTATGCAAGAAAGAATGTGAACACAGTTATTAAAGGCTGTTCAATGGTTGATCTGTAAGAATTCTCACGGTTCTTTACTTGGATGGGGGGCATTATCCTATTACAGTAGGACCTCGGTTTGTGAACGCCTTGGTTTATGTAATTTCCAGTTTACGAACCGAAATCCATAAGAAATAAAGCCCCGGTTTACATTGTTTTCTCTCTTTTTTCACACTACAAAAGGGTTCTCCCATGGCGCATTGCACCTGTAGCACTGCCCCTTTCGTAGCGCAATTGGCGTTTTGGTTTGCGAAATTTCCGTGCTATGTAACGTTGCGTAGAATGAATCCATTTCGCAAACCGAAGTGCTACTGTATAAATGATAGATCATTGAGCCTTTAAAAGGAGTCATACATGTGTTGTATTCATACATGACTTAATTAAGAAATAGGTACAATGTTTTGCTGGTAGTTATAATCAGCATTGCCTCTAAGCTGCATGGCCATGCAGCGCTGGATTGGGACTGCCTGTTTGCTTCCAGTTGCAGCTGGAACTCCATGTGCATGGGGTGGGGCTTCCATGCAGTAATCCAGAAAATTAGATGGAATGTTGGTTGCCATGAAATTATGTCCCCTACAGCCCTTTGCTCTTCTTGAAAACTAGCTCTAGGGGACTTCTCAGCAACCTAGCACATTTTTGGGGGGGATGCAAGACTGTGGGAATATAGTGACCCCCTTCGTTCCAGTGGATTCTCCTGTTCCACTAGTAGAAGGGCACTACTGAATTCTTCCTAATCTTATTTTTAAAAGAAACTTTATATATAGGCTCTTAATTTTTTTAAAGGAATTCTTTTTAACCTGCCTAGATCATGAGCACAAGGGTAGCAGGCTGTGGCCCTCCAAATGTTTTTTCCCCTACAACTCCCACTAACTCTGCCCAGTGTAAGTTAATATTCTCTCTGGTTCTGGAGAGCTACAGTGTGCCCATTCCTGGCCTAGAGCTTTCACCCTTCTAATTTTATTTAGGTGCTGTTCAGAAAACTCTGTTGCTAGAAGTATTCATAGCAGCAAACAATGTACTGTTCAACAAAATTTAAGTTTGTCTTTAGCTCCTAGCAGTTCGAAAGCATGCAAATGCAAGTAGATAAATAGGTACCACCACAACGGGAAGGTAACAGCATTCCATGCCTAGTTGCGCTGGTCACGTGACCACAGAAACTGTCTACAGACAAACGTTGACTCTATGGCTTGGAGACGGATGAGCACCGCGCCCTAGAGTCGGACATGACTGGACTTTACCTTTATCTAAAGCTCCTAACTGAATATAAAACAAAGTTTTCATAAACATACAGTATTGTAAGAAACTACTGTAAGAAATCGTTATTAAAATATTTACCTTTTTATTTTGAAAAAGACTGAAGACAGTTATATCCTAAACACAAATGTGCAGGAAACTACCCCCTAGTCTAAAATAAAGCACTGTGTCACACACAGTGGTCAGCACTGGAAACTGGGAATCTAACTGGGCTTAGCTGAGAAAGCATAGTAAAGATCCACTTGCATTCCAAAAGAACCATATCTTCCTTTATTTATTATTTTATTTTATTTTATTTTATTTATACCCCGCCTATCTGGTCATTTTGACCACTCTAGGCAGCTTGCCAGCTCTGGCTATATTGTACCATCAAATTCACAACAGCAGTCTCAAAACTGCATTTCTAAACAATGCACAGCAGCCCTATGTGCAGTACATAACAGTATGCCAATCTGGTTGTTAGTAACATGCAAAGAAAAATAGTTGCAAGGTCACAATTGAAGAGTCAGATTAAGATGATAAAAGCATTTATAGTCTCTGCTGAAGCACACAAAAGATTATTTTTAAGGGAAACGTAACCCCTGCAGGTTAAATCACAAAGCCTCTGGGCTGCAGGGTCAAAAGATCAGCAGTTTGAAATCCCTGAAACAGAGTGAGCTTCCATCACTTGTCCCAGCTCCTGCCAACCTAGCAGTTTGAAAGCATGTAAAAATGCGAGTAGATAAATAGGCACCACTACAGTGGGAAGGTAACAGCATTCCGTGTCTTGTCGGGCTGGCCATGTGACCATGGAAACTCTCTACAGAAAAACGCTGGCTTCATGGCTTGGAAATGGGGATGGGCACCGCCCCCTAGAGTTGGACACGACTGGACAATTGTCAAGGGGAACCTTTACCTTTAGCCCCATTAATCAAATTGCAATTTTATTGGGTCTAAACTCCACCATGTTCTCCACATCTACCTCCTCATTTTCAGATTTCCATTGCAAACCTTGAATGGCAGCAGGCCTTGTTGACTCTGTTGACAATGTGCAGCTGTATTCCGAATGAACTGTGCTTTTTAAATGGCCTTGAAATCTACCCCTATGTGTATTAACCTAAAATGTTAAATGTAGTGTGCAGTCTGTGGGACTTGTCTTCCCCTGGAAGTGAAGCATCTGGTGTATAAAATATATCTGCTGATCAATTCATTCACTATGTACAGTATACAGAAATATACAGTGGTGCCTCGCTTAGCAACATTAATCCGTGCAGCAAAAATCGCTGCTAAGTGATTTCATCGCTAAGCGATTTTAAAAAGCCCATAGAAACACATTGAAATCCCTTCAGTGTGTTCCTATGGGCTCCAAAACTCACCTTAAGCGAAAATCCTCCATTGCGGTGGCCATTTTCGGTGCCTCTAAAGCGAGGCAAAACAGCGGGCGGCCATTTTAGAACCGCCGATCAGCTGTGCAAAAATGGGGGCTTTGCAATGATCGCGGGGAAGTGATCATCGCAAAGCCCCCATTTTTGCACAGCTGATTGGTGGGGCTTTGCAATGATCGCTTCCCCATGATCATTGCAAAAACCCCATTTTCGGCCAGCTGATCGGCAGGGCTTTGCAATGATTGCTTCCCCACGATCATCGCAAAGCCCCGCCGATCAGCTGGCCGAAAATGGGGGCTTTGCGATGATTGCTTCCCCGCGATCATCACAAAGCGAATTTTCCCCATAGGGGCCATCGCAAAGCGATCGCTTTTGCGATCGCAAAAACAGCGTCGCAAAGCGATTTCTTCGCTATGCGTAGCAATCATTATGCGAGGCACCACTGTAGTTTTATCCACAAGCCCATTCTAACTGGTACCTCATAATTCAAAGGGAGTCTAGAACAAATCTAGAAATGGATACATTTCTAGACAGACATAACGTAATTGTGCAACCCTAATCTATTCCAGCCCCTTCATGGATTGCTGCCTTGTCGTGGCGAAGGGGCTTGAGTAACTCAGAGAAGCTATGGGCTATGCCATGCAGGGACACCCAAGACGAACAGGACATAGTGGAGAGTTCCGACTAAACACAATCCACCTGGAGTAGGAAATGGCAATGCCACTCCAGTCTCTTTGCCAAGAACTCCCCATGATCAGAAAGAAAAGGCTAAAAGATATGATGCTGGAAGATGGGCCCCTCAGGTCAAAAGGCGTCCAACACGCTACTGAGGAAGAGCGGAGGACAAGTACAAGTAGCTCCAGAGCTAATGAAATGGTTGGGCCAAAGCCGAAAGGACGCTCAGTTCTGGACGTGCCTCGAAGTGAAAGGAAAGTCCGATGCTGTAAAGAAGAATACTGCATAGGAACCTGGAATGTAAGATCTATGAACCTTGGGAAGCTGGATGTGGTCAAACAGGAGATGGAAAGAATAAACATCGACATCCTGGGCATCAGTGAACTAAAATGGACAGGAATGGGCGAATTCAGCTCAGATGATTATCATATCTACTATTGTGGGCAAGAATCCCATAGAAGGAATGGAGTAGCCTTCATAGTCAACAAAAGAGTGGGAAAAGCTGTAATGGGATACAATCTCAAAAATGATAGAATGATGTCAATACGAATCCAAGGCAGACCTTTCAACATCACAATAATCCAAGTTTATGCACCAACCACCATTGCTGAGGAGACTGAAATTGAACAATTTTATGAAGATTTACAACACCTTCTAGAACAGACACCAAAGAAAGATGTTCTTCTCATTCTAGGGGACTGGAATGCTAAAGTAGGGAGCCAAGAGATAAAAGGAACAACAGGGAAGTTTGGCCTTGGAGTTCAGAACGAAGCAGGGCAAAGTCTAATAGAGTTTTGTCAAGAGAACAAGCTGGTCATCACAAACACTCTTTTCCAACAACACAAGAGGCGACTCTATACATGGAAATCACCAGATGGGCAATATCAAAATCAGATTGATTATATTCTCTGCAGCCAAAGAGGGAGAAGCTCTATACAGTCAGGAAAAACAAGACCTGGAGCTGACTGCGGCTCTGATCATCAGCTTCTCATGGCAAAATTCAAGCTTAAATTGAAGAGAGTAGGAAAAACCACTGGGCTACTCAGGTATAATCTAAACCAAATCCCTTATGAATACACAGTGGAAGTAAAGAACAGATTTAAGGAACTCGATTTGGTGGACAGAGTGCCTGAAGAACTTTGGATAGAGGCTCGTAACATTGTCCAGCAACAGAAACTATCCCAAAGAAAAGGAAATGCAAGAAAGCAAAGTGGCTATCCAACGAGGCCTTAGAAATAGCAGAGAGGAGAAGGGAAACAAAATGTAAGAGATATAGGGAAAGCTACAGAAAATTGAATGCAGACTTCCAAAGAATAGCAAGGAAAGACAAGAGGGCCTTCTTAAATGAGCAATGCAAGGAAATAGAGGAAAATAACAGAAAAGGAAAAACCAGGGATCTGTTCAGGAAAATTGGAGATATTAGAGGAACATTTTGTGCAAAGGTGAACATGATAAACGACAAAAATGGGAGGGACCTAACAGAAGCAGAAGACATCAAGAAGAGGTGGCAAGAATACACAGAGGAATTATACCAGAAAGATTAGGATATTCCGGACAACCCAGACAATATAGTTGCTGACCTTGAGCCAGACATCCTGGAGAGTGAAGTCAAGTGGGCCTTAGAAAGCATGGCTAACAACAAAGCCAGTGGAGGTGATGACATTCCAGTTGAACTATATGAATCTTAAAAGATGATGCTGTTAAGGTGCTACATTCAATATGCCAGCAAGTTTGGAAAACTCAACAGTGGCCAGAGGATTGGAAAGATAAGTCTACATCCCAATCCCAAAGAAAGGCAGTGCCAAAGAATGCTCCAACTGCCGTACAATTGCACTCATTTCACACGCTAGCAAGGTTATGCTCAAAATCCTACAAGGTAGGCTTCAGCAGTATGTGGACCGAGAACTCCCAGAAGTACAAGCTGGATTCCGAAGGGGCAGAGGAACCAGAGACCAAATTGTTAACATGCGCTGGATTATGGAAAAAGCCAGACAGTTCCAGAAAAATATCTACTTCTGCTTCATTGACTATGCAAAAGCCTTTGACTGTGTGGACCACAGCAAACTATGGCAAGTCCTTAAAGAAATGGGAGTGCCTGACCACCTTGTCTATCTCCTGAGAAACCTATATGTGAGACAGGAAGCAACAGTTAGAACTGGATATGGAACAACTGATTGGTTCAAAATTGGGAAAGGAGTACGATAAGGCTGTATATTGTCCCCCGGCTTATTTAACTTATATGCAGAATACATCATGCACAAGGCTGGACTGGAGGAATCCCAAACCGGAATTAAGATTGCCGGAAGAAATATCAACAACCTCAGATATGCAGATGATACCACTCTGATGGCAGAAAGTGAGGAGGAATTAAAGAACCTCTTAATGAGGGTGAAAGAGGAGAGTGCAAAAAACGGCCTGAAACTCAACATCAAAAAAACTAAGATCATGGCCACTGGTCCCATCACCTCCTGGGAAATAGAAGGGGAAGACATGGAGGCAGTGACAGATTTTACTTTCTTGAGCTCGATGATCACTGGAGATGGAGACAGCAGCCACGAAATTAAAAGACACCTGCTACTTGGAAGGAAAGCGATGACAAACCTTGACAGCATCTTAAAAAGCAGAGACATCACCTTGCCAACAAAAGTCCGAATAGTCAAAGCTATGGTTTTTCCTGTCGTGACGTATGGAAGTGAGAGCTGGACTATAAAGAAAGCAGACCGCCGAAGAATTGATGCCTTTGAATTGTGGTGCTGAGGGGAGACTCTTGAGAATCCCCTGGACTGCAAGGAGAACAAACCTATCAATTCTAAAGGAAATCAACCCTGAGTGCTCACTGGAAGGACAGATCCTGAAGCTGAGGCTCCAGTACTTTGGCCATCTCATGAGAAGAGAAGACTCCTTGGAAAAGACCCTGATGTTAGGAAAGTGTGATGGCAAGAGGAGAAGGGGACGACCGAGGATGAGATGACTGGACAGTCTCTGCGAAGCAACCAACATGAATTTGGCCCAACTCTGTGAGGCAGTGGAAGATGGGAGGGCCTGGTGTGCTCTGGTTCATGGGGTCACGAAGAGTCGGACACGACTGAACGACGAATTTATTCCAGAGTTGACTTATGTGAGAGGTGAAACTGCATTTACTGTTTGAAAGAATTAGCAATAGCAGTATGTTCTGTTGAATTTTGATTTGATTGGCTTACCTATACCACTACACTTTAAATAATCTCTGTCAGCATTACTACACAGATCTTAAACAGAACAAGTTGAAATTTCAGTTAATCATATAGCATTCCCATCAAGACAAATAGTAGTGTCTTGATAAGGGGAATTGCATGAATTGCATGTAATTAATGAGTTGCTGTTTGCATTCACATGTGAGTTATGTGACAAGGTATGGGACTAACAGTGCAAGTGGCAATTCATTAATTAATGGCAGTTTGCAATCATACATTTGTTTATAAGTCCAAAATAGGTTTCTAGACATTTTTTAAAAAAATAACAGATGAGAATTAAATCAGGTATATATTGAAATATCAAGTGAGCTTCTGGTTGTTGATATAAATTAATGTCAGTATATACTTTTGTATGTGCCAAAATGTTTGTCAGCATTGCTATATCATGAACTGGTTCAAATCTAGTGAGTCAGCAGTTGAACCATTCAGAGGCCAGTTGTTGTGCACCTGCATTATATTTTGGAGATAAAATTACAGTACAGTATTCATATTTACTCTGTCTTGCATTCCATACTTCCAGTAGGAACTGAGGATGAATGTACATAGTGCAGTGTGATGTTGCTCTAATGGTTTTTTGTAGCTTATACAGCTTGAGGATTTTGACAAGATGCTTCAAGAAATGAGCTATGAGGTTTTTAAACTTTTGCTGCCATAGGCAAGTAAAATCTGCCATGATGGAGCTTACAATATAGATATCGGAAGCAATCAGTGCCTTACTGAAGGAATAAGGTAGTTTTGTAAGCCTTAAAGGAGACTATAGTGAAATTACAGTTGAAGAAGCTTTGACTAGATACTTTGGCACCTGACTATTATCATCCAGGGTAATTTCTTACAGAAAAAAATGGATACAATCTTGGAGCAGGCGGCATTTTGTTGGCTGACTATGATTTGGCTTGGAATCTTTATTTAGATCCATCCCAGTTGCTGTTCTGGCCTGGTTTCAGAATGGAAACTGTCTTTGAATTGAAGGATAGTGGGATCATGCTGTTGTTGTTGTTGTTGTTGGACCTCTGCACTTATCATGGTATCCCTCCAGACTGTGTGTTATGGGATGAGGTATGGGGTTACAATGGCTTCATTTTTTCACTAGGGTTCAACATGGAGAAGATCATACTGGGGGAAATTTTGTCTCACCCTCTGGCCTTTAACATCTGTTAAAGGTATCATCCTGTCCCCAGTGGTGTTCAACATCTAGATTCAGGATGAGATTCAATATGAGTTTTTTAGAAAAACAAACACAAAAACCCACAAACCCATTCAAAGCAAAGTAGGAGGCAGTGGCATAACAGATTGATCGTGTTGCTCTAGTTTAAGAAACAGCTCTCCAGAGATCCAGCTTGTGGCAAGTGGTTCATATACTGGAGAAATATCTTTCAAATTGTCTTACATGTATTTATGTGTTCAGATCCTTTTTGTGTTCTGAGTTTGTATGAGTTCTCTATGACAGCAGTTTGCCAGACTGTTCAATGAACCATCAACGCTAAATCCATTCAGGGATTTCCATCTCTATGTTATCTACTGTTTGACTGATGCAACAAGCAAGGTGATAAGATCCTTGTGCAGTAGATATTAGTTATCATTAATGAAGGCAGACAATAGTAGCAGAGCATTAAATTTCTTCATATTTGCATCTGTAGTCTTAGAAATCAGATCTATTATACAATTACAGAAGACCAACACTTGGGGCAAATCACTCACATATGCAGTAGGGCCCTCTGTCTCCTCATCCTCTCCAACAAATTGAAGATCACCCTGTAACAAATCTAGATCACTTTGTAAGGGAAAGATGCCAGCTGTGAAGTGTCTTAAGTGTGTTTTCTTTTAGTGCTGCTGATTTTGTTCTGAAAACTGGGGCGGGTCAAATGTTAGATTGCTACTGATTAGAAATATCAAATTGTAGATCAGACTCTCATACTACTGTAATCTGAGCCAAGAATTATATAATGAATCTATAAGACAATTATACATCTTCAAGACCTGACCTTTTATATTCTCTCTCTCCTTCTTACGCCCCCATATAAAAGGTTCCAGTCACAAAAGATAACATTTTCTTTCTCTTTTTAAAGTGGTTGATTTTAACCATACAATAAACGTCAGGGTGTACAAGGTAAAGGTGTAAAGGACGAGGAAGTGGTGTAAGAATTTTAACCCGTGGACACCATGGAGTGAGGATCTGTGCATATAGATCTGTTCCTCTCTAAGCGTCGTCTTTTGCATAGGAATTCTATTTATTTATTTATTTATTTATTTAATTAATTAATTAATATCCCGCCTATCTAGTCCCTCAGGACCACTCTAGACTAGACGGCTTACAACAGACATATAACAATATAATTAAAACAATTTTAAATAAGGGGAAGAACGTTAGACAAGATGGGGCAAACACTAGGAGAGAAGAAAAAGGGAAGATCAGGAATTAGCTGAGGGGAAGGCCTGTCGAAACATCAGTGTTTTTAATTGATTTTTAAAATACCCAGCGAGGGAGCCGCGCAAATGTCAGGGGGAAGGTTATTCCAGAGGCGAGGAGCCACCGCCGAGAAGGCCCGATTTCTTGTCTTTTCTTTACGGGCCTCCCTCGGCGTTAGGCTCCTCAGCCTCACCTCCCGACTCTTTTTTTAAAAAAAAAAGCTTTGATGAGGTCATAAGCATTTAGTTTCATTCACACCCATACAATCAAACAATTATATCTAATGATTTAGACTGCTTGATGGTTGAAAAAACAATCATGATATAATACAATGTCAGGAACTGCCGTATCACCTTGTGCTACAAAATCATACTGTATGGTGTTTGTCACTCATGACGTTCCCCCTAATTTCTAAAAATATTTATTGTTTTTTGCCATTTGTTGATCAAAATTCTGTTACTCAGCATAGCAAGTTGCACTAGGGTAGGCCCACTGAATCAATGGGAATATAGTGAGTCGTTGCCTCCATAGGTTCCATTGATTCAAATGGACCTCCTCTAACTGCAACTTACTGTGCAGCGTAATAGGATTTCGGCCAATAAATGGCAAAAACCATAATTCTAAATTGTTAGAAGCACAAAGGACTGGGGGTGAGGGAAAATCCCAACTGCAGTCCTTTTCCACCCATTGTCATGGGTCATTAACAAGCCTATTCAGACCATAGCATAGGCATCCTTCCGTCTCGAGAGACTATGGTAACATGCTCTGAATCGAGGAGTGTCCTCTCCAGAGCATGAAGCACGGGTAAGGTAATATGGAGGATAGGCTGTTACCCAAGCAGCAAATCCCCCCTCCCCACATCACTGAAATAGTCCAATGGAAAGGCAAGAGCCAATACAACTGGTTCCAGCGACGTCGCAGGAGTTGGCAGAACGACACATGCTGCCTTCGGGACTCCAGCTCCGGATTTTGCCTCGAGGTTAACTCCTGAAGCCTTTTCCACGAGTGGATATAGCCACAAGGCAGTGGAGGTTTGAAATCGGAGTTTTCCTTCTCCTAGATGGGCTGCCTTCCAGGGCTGACGAGCCCCAACCTACCCAGCCTGCTCTTTAATAGTGCAAAAGTATGATCTGATCCTTAAACTTTCCTGTTTTCAGACCAGGGGAACGTGAAACCAACTTGGAGGATATATCTGGGATCTCCCACTGACTCTTTTCAGACTGAAGAAGCTACTTGGATGAGTAGCAAAACATTTCAGCCTAATAAGAAAGAAGCCCAGTTGCCATGATTCAGCTTCCAGATAACCTCACCTGAATGACTGAGAATCTTCACAGATATATGCAGATGTTAACACATGTGAAACAACATGCTGTCTATTCACTAATTCCATAGGAGCATTTGGAATAGTGTCTTGGGGTGACATTGTGATAGATTAGGACTGGCAAATTGAGATTTAGTCCAGATAAGAAAAAAGTACAGTGGTGCCTCGCTTAACGATTTTAATTGGTTCCAAAAAAAACATCGCTATGTGAAAACATTGTTAAGCGAAACACCATTTCCCATAGAGATGCAATGAAAACCGGATAATCCGTTCCAGTTGGAACGGATTACCATCCTTAAGCGAAAATCCCCATAGGAAAAAACGTTAAGCGAAACCCATTGAAATGCATTGAAGCCTATTTCAATGGGGGGAAAAATTCACAAAAAATTCAAAAAGACTCAGAACAAAGCCAAATTACTTTAACGAAGGTTTTATTAGGTGCACTCATGATTCCAAGCATTTTAAACATTTTTAAACATTTTAGAATATTTTAAAAATAGCAAAAACGGGGCTGTAAAAAGAAACGTTAAGCGAAACAAGGGGACCTAAAACTGTCATCGTTAAGTGAAGCATGGTCCCAAAATCGTTAAGCGAAAATCGCCCATAGGGAAAATCGTTAAGTGAAGCACAAGATCACTCCGAAAAAGCCATTGTTAAGTGAATTTTTCGTTATACGAAGCAATCGTTAAGCGAGGCACCACTGTATTATGAAAAAATGGATGTAAGTTTGGATTCTACTCTGGATGTAAATTTAAATCTCACTATGGATGATGTCATTCCTCCATGAGAGACAGCAAGTACATCCTGGAAATATTCTTGGATGTGGGATTTCTGGAGAAATAAAGATTTTGTTGCTTCTGCGGCTAGGAGTGTCTTTTTGTCAGGTAAAACTGGTTCCAAATTTTATAATCTAGAAAAAAAAACGGTCTACTGACAATTACAGAGTATTGATTAGGTACAAATTTCATTACTGTAGTGCACGCCAATTGAACTGCCCTTGAAGATGATTAAAAACTGCAACTGGTTCAGAAATGTGATGATTGGAATCCTTGTGGGAATTATACATTCAAGTCATATTAAATACATATCTTGCATCTCAGCTACTGAGACCATAAATTAAGAGCAGCTAATCTTAAGATTATTAAAATCTGTTTTGTAGTCCTCCTCTCTGGATTGTTAGTATTCTTTATTTATAATTGTCCCGATTGAGTAAATGTGTGAAATAAGTTCTGTATTATATATTAAAATCCATTCACTTCTTTTTACAGAATTGTGAACTTTTCAGGTTGCATGCTTTGCCAATAAAAATTGGCTTATGAAAAGATAGTGCCATATTGTATTTACTTATCTAAGAAGTTTCAAATAGTGCAGAATGTTACTGCAAGAATGTTAACTGGTACAACTAGGGGGAAGTATACTTTATGAATGTAGAAGGAAACATTACTCTGTACTATTTTAGATAAGATGCTCAATCCAGAGCCATTAATTGTTAACCTAGAGACAAATGTTTGTGATGAGAAATGCCACCAGCATGTGAAAAGGTCTTGGTTAGTGAGTTTCTGACAATGAGTATGTAGTAGGTATGTGCATGTTTTTTCTAGAGTATCAGCAAGGTTCCCTGTAAACTAGGTGCATGCACAATTCCACCTCCCTCTGTGGAGCTCTCTTCCTCCTCCGTCCAGCAATTGCATTTGGTTCCGGTTGTGATAGAACCCTGCGCACCAGGGGTGGAGCCCTGCGCATGCAGGGCTAAAGTAATACATGTGAGAGGTGGAACCCCACCCAGCGGGGCTGAAAATTAGAGAGTACACTGAGTATCAACTATCAGCTTGGCACAGTTCATAACAAGTCAGTTATCATTAATCAGTTCATAACAAGTCAGTTATCATTAATCAGCATTCCAGATATCTCTACAGTTCTAAATAATAGTTTGTTATAGACAGTACAAGGTGCATATCTTTGTCTTCCCCATCTCCATCCACCCACAGGCTTCTCTCTTTATCCTGTGCAGAAACTGAAGACACACAGTATGGGAGAATTTTGATTATATATGATATGTAATACAAAGACATATACATGTATATATGCATGTAAACAAAGTTTAAATACTGTGCATATAATTTGTTTCCAAACAGTTGTTAGATATACATTGGAATTGCTCTTCCTTCTGAAGCCAATTCAGGTTACTGGTACACTTTTGCTACCCTAAACAGATTTTGACCTGAATATCTAAAGGCATGACGGATTTGCCCATGTTATAAGATCATAAAAGGATGATCTTTGAATGAGGCTCTCCTTTATCGCTTCTCGGCCTTTTGGCTAAGATCAAGTGTAGTATCCTTTGTCAAATAAAGTTTCTTGTGCAGGAACTGGCCAGACATTTCTGTGATGATGTCCCATTCTTGGCAGTGACCTCTGTTTTGAAATTTAACTGCTGACACTGCTGTCATCATGGCTTCATGTTAAAACCTGGTTATTCACTCAGATAGTTTGAAGGGATATGCTGGTTCGTTTCATCTGCATTGCTGCTTGTTGGATTGAATTCATTTTTAAAATATTTTTTAATTTAATTTATATCCCACCCATCTAGACCAAAGTCTACTCTAGGCGGCTAACAATACTAAGAATAGAATAAAACAACAATATTAATACAATTAAAGATGGCAAAATAAATTAACTATTGACAGGAGGGAAGGCCTGCCTGAAGAGCCAGGTCTTGAGTTGGTTCTTAAAAACACCTAGCGAGGGAACCAGACAAATTTCTGGGGGGGAGATTGTTCCAGAGACGAGGGGCCACTGCTGAGAAGGCCCACTTTCTTATATTTTCTCTTTGTGTCTCCCTCCGTGTTAGGCTCCTCAGTCGCTCCTCCTGGCTAGAGCGAGTGATATAGGTAGATTTAGGTGGGACATGGTGGCGCTGTGGGCTAAACCGCAGAAGCCTGTGCTGCAGAGTCAGAAGACCAGCAGTCGTAAGATCGAATCCACGCAACGGAGTGAGCTCCCGTCGCTTGTCCCAGCTCCCACCAACCTAGCGGTTCAAAAGCATGCAAATGCGAGTAGATAAATAGGGACCACCTCGGTGGGAAGGTAACAGCGTTCCGTGTCTAAGTTGCACTGGCCATGTGACCACGGAAGATTGTCTTCGGACAAAACGCTGGCTCTATGGCTTGGAAACGGGGATGAGCACCGTCCCCTAGAGTCGAACACGACTGGACAAGAATTGTCAAGGGGAACCTTTACCTTTACCTAGGTGGGAGAAGGTGTTCCGCCAGATATTGAGGTTCTAAACTGTTTAGGGCTTTATATGTCATCATTAGTACTTTGAAATAATTGCGGAAATGAACGGGCAGCCAATGCAAGGCAGCCAGAGTAGGGGAGATATGTTGATGTCTTCTCACCCCTGTAAGAAGTCTGGCTGCCGCATTCTGTACCAAGTCTTGAGTTGGTTCCGCATCAATCTCAAAGGTAGCACCACGTAGAGCACATTACAGTAGTCTAATCTTGAAACTACAAGCACATGGAGCAGAGTGTTGAGGGCCCCCACATCAAGATAGGAATGCAGCTGGGCAATCCGCCAAAGATGGAAAGAGGCGGTGTGGACCAGCATTCACCTGCATCCATTTCAATACGGCCTCGAGACAGCACTGAAGGGACAAAACGATATCCACTGTTGTAGGGGAAAAAAGGAGATGTAGAGCTGGGTGTCATCAGCGTACTGATGACACAAAGCCCCACACCCCCTGATGACCTGGCCCAGCAGCCTCATGTAGATATTAAACAGCATTGGGAGACAATTGAGCCCTGCGGAACCCCACAATTAATATTCCATGGACCCGATACACTCTCCCCAAGCTGTAGTCTCTGGGGACGGTCCTCCAAGAAGGATAGGAGCCAGGCTAGTGCCAGACCACCGATGCATTGTGATTGTCTGCAATCTTATTCTCTTACTTTGTGATGTATTTTGGTTTTATGCCTCTTTCATACTGCCATAATTGTATATGACCTTTAAAGGCTATGTTGATGATTTCTTGATCAGTATCAAATTATGCAACTTGAAATACAAGCGTCTCTAATATTTCTTGTTATTCCTAGCAATTTTGAATTCCAGTTACATGAAATAGGTTTTAATTTGTTAATAGTAAATAGGAAGCATATATATCTATATATCTATATCTATATCTATATCTATATCTATATCTATCTATCTATCTATCTATATATATATATATATATATATATATATATATATATATATATATATATATATATGCTTCCTATTCACTATTAACAAATTAAAACCTTTTTTAATATATATATTATGAGCGCAATTTGATTAGTGTTTAACCCCTTGAAAGTTTGTATGATTTGTTGGTTCAAGTGTAACTTGTTTTCTAATGGCAAAAAATGATATGCAGCCATTGGAAATGAATTAAGTAACTATTGAACTAAGATCACCCTAAATTTAAATTTGGTGGGAAAATTATTTTGATTCAGTGGATGGGGTTTAAGGGGACTTTGAGTCAAACTCTATGTAACATTTAAGCTAATTGTGTAGCATTTGGAAAATAACAGTCTGTTGGGTTAACCTGTCTTGAAAAGTGGCTGTGATTATGAAATTGGAAAGTCCCAAATGTATTAACATGAATTCTTTTAATAAGATATGGTTGTTCTTGTAGTAATAATCATAGTAATAGATTAGTAGATACACAGAATTGTTTGAAGGGGATGGTAACTTCAATTAATACATGCTTAATACACTAGTGTGGAATGGTGGATAGAGCAATGGACTATTTATTTGTGTTATTTACAGGCTGCCTTTCTCCCGATAAGGGTCTAGGATTCAGGAGGTCTGAGTTTGAATCCCTGCTCAGTCATGGAAACTCACTGGGGGTTTGGAATTGTTAAAGACACTGTTTAAATATCTCTCTTACCTTGAAAGCCCTATTAGCAGGGCTTGAAAAATTTTAGAATGTCTCACCAGTCAGTCAAAAATTTCACCAGTAAGCATGACCGGACTATAGACTTGCAATTTATTGGGATTGAGAATAACTGATTTATACCCTCAGACTTGGGTTGCTTTATTACCTGCATGTCTGTGGGGTCATGAAGCTTGTATTTTGAATCCCTTTCTTTAGAATGTCTCCAGCAAAAATAAAGGTGAAAGCAAAAGCCTCTTAAGGAGCCACAGTTCCCTCCCACCCCAGGATGTGTCCTTGTTCAGTTGAAATTGGGAGCAGGGAATCTCCATGTTCTCCAGCATGGAACTACTGTACTCTATATTCTCCTGCAGAGCTATATCTTTATGTGCTGCTCAAACTCTCTTCTTTCAAGAAGAGGGCAGTTTTCCTTTTGCAATGGGAGGGGGAGGGGAGGACTTCCGGATTAGAGAGAGACAGGCCAAGAAGAAGGAGGCAGGGAGGGAGGAGCTGTGATTTGTTGAGCAGCATTTTTCACTGTCACATGTGTGGACAGGTACATTTTTCAAGCCCTGCCTATTAGGTTGCTATAAGTCAGTTCTGACTTAATGGCACATAACAGTAGTCCTGGAAACTACCCAGAGTACTACTTGAACCAATGAGGGGAGAGAGAGAGAGAGAGAGAGAAAGAAAGAAGTGGCTACTTCTTAATTAAGAGTAATTCACCACTGTAGTTTATGCAATTACACTTACTCTGTTATAAATGCCCAGTAGTATCCTGGCCGGTAATGTGGAACAAAGTTGTGGGACCAAACATTTTATTCACATGGCTTACATCCACGCTTAAAGACTGAGGCCAAAAGTGAATTTCTGAAAGGTTTTATACAAATAACTGCAACTAGTGTACAAAGGATGGCTTGCGGCTTGTATGCAGCCCCACCCCCAACTTCCCAGAGCCTCCTGATGCTCTCAAGGATGAAAAAGGAGAGAGGATAAAAAATGGCTTCTCCCACTTTCAGGAGTTGCAATTTTTGCTTCATGGAAGTTGAGGAGTACCACAAGACATCCTAACCCCAAAAGCCAGAAATCAAAACCAGAAGCAGTTACCTGGGCACATCTGGGGGGGGGGTTGCCTCCCCTCCATTTTTGTCCATTTCTAGCCCGTGGTTGGTTCTGGAGGCACAAATGTGACCCCTAGATCTGAAGTTACCAACTCTGTTTTAACTAATACTTGGTGATTACTTACAGTCTTTATAGTTTCAGTTGCTGTATGATTATTTAGTCTATGAAGACTTAAAGCCACTGTACTCAAATACAGCATACATCACAACTTCCATTTAAATTACTGGGAATCCCACAAATTAAAAGGGAGTTGTTTTGGTGAGCTGTGCCATATCTTGACAATTTGTCTGTGCTATACTGTATTTTAACTGCATTGTGGTTTTGTATTGTTTCTTAAAGACAAAATTATGTATAGATTTAAACTGAACCCAATGTTAGCTATATATGCATTTTATATGCCACCTAAAAACATGTGCTTTCTTGGTGACTTGTAATTTTAAAAAGTCCACGTAGGTTACAGGAATTTTGGGTGGGGGAAGGTGCTAGTCTGACAGTGATTGAGAAAAGAAGTAAAATACACCATATCTTCAGCAGCCCTCTTTCTTCTTTTCTGGCCATAGAAGAAAGACACAAACATTTTTGTCTATTCATAAGACTATTTTCTTCCTGTCATGGAATTTATTCTTGTCTGTGCCTACTTAGATGTAACAATTTAATGCAAGCGTAATGCATTCAGCTCTCCGCATAGCTAAGTGAGTTGGGCAACTGGTTGCAGAGACAGAAACTGGTATTGCAAGAGCCACACTGTGTAGCCTTGGGCAAACTGCATGGTCCCAAAGCATCAAGAATAACTTCTGAGTACTGCGCACATAGAACATCTTGGAAGGAGTGACTTTAAGTCAGAATCAATTTGACAGCCAAGTTATTGCTGCTGTAATACAATAGCCAGAATACTGTTTGGTGCAAATTATATTGTGAATTTCTGTTGATGTCATTAGCCACAACCATGCTGCAGCTGTTTTGGATGTTAAAAGCTTCCAGTACCCTCATTAAGCTGTGGGGATCCCTAGAGATTCCTTTCATCCTAGGAAGCCTTTGGGAGCTGCAGAACAGCATTGGGAAGGATTTAGCTGGAAAATCACAGCTGCTAGTCCTGCTAGTATTTATAGGATGAATGAGATCCCTAGAGATCCTCAGAACCTGTCGGGAAGGAGTGGAATGGGAAGCGTTTCATTTATTGAAATAACCATGGCTGATGACATCACCAAAGATCCATGGTGCAACTTACATCAGCAAGATTCTGACCATTGAAGATGTATCTTGGTTGCTCAAAACAACTAACCTCAACCTGTGACACCAGATGGCACTACCATGTAGCATAATGCATCTGTCAACATTGAACCTCAGAGACAGTTGTACATGAAAAAGAGGAACATTGTAACAAGCAAGTGTGCCTCCATGGCTTAGATGGCAGATTCAAGTAATGGCCAGAATCATACCAGGATTTCAGCCTGGAGTAAATTGTGTATGCTCCAGTAACAGATCATACTGATTAACATAGCACAAGTCACTTGCCTTGTTGCTTGAGAGGCACATGACTGGCATGTTGTTAAATAGTTGTAATTTCATTTACCCTGGAAAATAAATAAATAAATTTTTATCCCATCCACAATGTCTACTCTGGGCGGCTCACATCAAATAGAAAAAAAAGACAGTTAACATATAACAACAATTTCACAAAGTTGAACAATAATTCAAGATGGAGACAAAAGATAAATCAAGTGGTGCCCGGAGGAAAGGCCTGCCTAAATAGCCAGGTTTGTAGTTGGCTTTTGAAAATACCCAGCAAAGAGGCCAAGCAGTTCTTGGAGGGAAGATTATTCCAAAGATGCAGAGCCACTGCTGAGGAGGCCCGGTTTCTTCTTTCTTTTCGCGCCTCCCTCGGCGTTAGGCTCCTCAGCCACCACTCCTGGCTAGAATGAGTGATACGAGTAGATCTAGGTGGGAGGAGGCGTTCCGCCAGGTATCGAGGTCCTAAACCATTTAGGGCTGTGTATGTAATCATTAAGACTTTGAAATCAATGCGGAAACAAATGGGCAGCCAATGCAAGGCGGCCAGGGTGGGAGAGATATGTTGGTATTTTCTCGCCCCACTAAGAAGTCTGGCCGCCACATTCTGCACCATTTGAAGCTTCTGCACCAATCTCAAAGATAGCCCCACGTAGAGTGCATTGCATTAGTTTAATGTCGAGATTATGAGTACAGTGGTGCCTCGCACAACGGGTGCCTCACACAACGATGGCTTTTTCTGATAAATTTGCCGCCTCACACAACGATGTTTCCTATGGGGGATTTTCACACAACGATGTCTCTTTTCCCTCATTTAAAAGTGCCTTAAACTGTTTGAAACCTGTTTTAAATGCTTGCAATCGTTAGCCCACCTCCTGAAACCTATGCAAACTTAATTTGGTGTTGTTCTGAGTCGTTAATTTTTGGTGATTTTTTGTTTTTCCCTCATTGAACTCTATTGAACTGTCCGTCCAATACATTTCAATGAGAGAGAAAACAAAAAATCACCAAAAATTAACGAAGACTCAGAACAACACCAAATTTAGTTTGCATAGGGTTCAGGAGGTGGGCTAATGATTGCAAGCATTTAAAACAGGCTTCAAACAGTTTAAGACACTTTTACAGGAGCGAAAAGGGGTATCGGAAAGAGCTTCAAAAGCAGGGAAACGGAGATCAAAGAGCTCTTTCCGATGCCCCTTTTCGCTCCTGTAAAAGTGTCTTAAACTGTTTGAAGCCTGTTTTAAATGCTTGCAATCGTTAGCCCACCTCCTGAATCCTATGCAAACTTAATTTGGTGTTGTTCTGAGTCTTCGTTAATCTTTGGTGATTTTTTTGTTTTCTCCATTGAAAGCCATTGAATGGTCTGTCTAATGGCTTTCAATGGAGAAAACAAAAAATCACCAAAAATTAACAACGACTCAGAACAACACCAAATTAAGTTTGCATACGTTTCACAAGCTGGACTATCGATGCCAAGCATTTAAAACAGGTTTCAAACAGTTTAAGGCACTTTTAAATGAGGGAAAAGAGACATCGGAATGCCATTCAAATGCATTGAGTTGGCTTCAATACATTTGAATGGAGGAAACATTGTTTCACTCAACGATGTTTCCTAGGGGGATTTTCGCTCAAGGACGGCAATCCGTTCCAATTGGAATGGATTAACCGGTTTTCAATGCATTCCTATGGGAAATGGTGTTTCACAGAACGATGTTTCACACAACGTTGATTTTTTTGGAACCAATTAACATCGTTGTGTGAGGCACCACTGTACATGGACCAAAGTGGTGAGCGCCCCAACATCACGATAGGGAGGCAGCTGGGCAATCCATCAAAGATGGAAATAGGCGGAGCAGACCACTGACGGCACCTGGGTTTCCATGGTGAGCACCGGGTCCAGATGGATCCCCAAGCTGCAAACCTCACTCTTCGCGGTGAGAGTCACCCCCCCAAAAGAGGGAGTTTCCCAAACTGCCAATGGTGGGCCACCCACCCTCACGACCTCCGTCTTGTCTGGGTTCAGCCTCAGCCCATTTTCCTGCATCCATTGCAGTACAGCCTCCAGACAGCGCTGAAGGGACAGAACAGCATCCACTGTGGTTGGAGAAAAGGAGACGTAGAGCTGGGTGTCATCAGCGTACTGATTGCACAATGCCCCACACCCCCTGATGACCCCACCCAGCGGCCTCATATAGATATTAAACAGCATTGGGGAGATAATTGAGCCCTGTGGAACCCCACAGTTGAGGCTTCATGGGGCTGAAGCTCTCTCCCCAAGCTGTACTCTCCAAGGACAATCCTCCAAGAAGGATTGGAGCCAGGCAAATGCCAGGCCACCAATTCCCAACTTGGAGAGCCTCCTCAGGAGGATACCATGGTCGACGGTATCAAAGGCAGCTGAGATATCGAGGAGGACCAGCAGAGATGTTTTACCCCTGTCAGCCTCCCTCAATAGCTCATCCAACAGGGCGACCAATGCCATTTCTGTACCGTGGTGCGGCCTGAACCCTGACTGGAACAGATCCAGGGCATTGGCTTCATGTAAAATGAACCTGATCGGCCACCACCCTCTCCACCACTTTACTAATGAAAGAAACATTGGCGACAGGCCTATAGTTGCCAGTTTCGTCCGCTGCCAAATTTGGTTTCTTCCTGATGGGCCTAATGAGTGTCTCCTTGAGGGCAAGAGGAACCCTGCCCTCCAGGAAAGACCCATTAATTATTGCTGTGGCCCATTCATTTGTTATAGGCCTGGCTGCTGGCCTGTTATAGGCTTGCGCTGGACATCTCTGCTCGATCCACTGTATTTGAAAAAGGAGAGAGCTCCTGGCGGATGGCCCCCACTTTAGATTTTAAAAATGCTGCAAATTGGGGATATTAGAGGGAAGCCCATCACTTAGACCAATTCTGCATAGGTTGCGGACTATTCGGAAAAGTTCCGCCTGCTGATTTGAAGCTTCGCTTATTCGGTCAGCAATATGAGCTCGGCTAGCAGCCCTTACCTTAGCAAGGTAAAGGTTAGTCGCGACCCTAACAGCATAAAATCTCAGTAGGATTCTAGACAATGTGTATTATAAACGGGTAGTATATATTTTTCTTATCATTCATATTTAGAGTATTTTATTTTAAAAATCGTCTTCCTATTTTTTAATTCCACTTGATTTGTAAATTGCTAGATTCCTGAGCTCTGAGCAAAATTTATCCTGTGTAGGATATTTCCAGTGTATTTTTTGAAACTTTCCTACTTATTTCTCCTTTGAGAACAGTTATTAGAAAATTATAACAAAACAAAAAGGCATGATATTCTTCAGGAAATTCATGTTAACTCAGTCTTGGATTTTTTGTTCTCTACGATTGTTGTATAATGGTGTATGAAGGTCTGCTTTGAGTGTTTTCCATTTCAAAGAGGAATGGTGAAGCTGTGCCATACATGGACAGTGGTATCACTCCATAATGAATTTCTGTAGTTTAGTGCCTAAATAATCTAATGGTTTCTTTTGGAGCCAAAAAATCCCCTTGCCTAGCTCAGAATTTGCTAATGGAGGAAGTCAGTCATTTGTACCAGGCTTCTGAGACACACAGAGAGTAACTTGAAGTACCAAACATCTCTGTATGTTTATTTTTGTTTACTGAGCCTGATATTCTTGTTGCATGTTACTTCTATATAGGTACTTTTTATTCCTTATAACTTACTCCTTACAAACTGCTTTTGTTTGGGGCTAGAAAGAATAACATGGTCAAGTAGCTGCCAAGAAATGGTACTGCACTGCATGCCCTTCTTTCTACAGTATTTATTTATTTGATATGATGGATGTTGTGTATTACTATTCTTCTAGATGGTGCTGTTTTTGTGTGACAGGAATAGTTGTCATGTCTTCTCAACCTTTATACTATTTGAATAATGTAGTACAGGTTCTTTCATGGATATGTCTATATCCAATGTTTCTTGTTCATTAATAAATGAAAACCAAGGAAAATGTGTCATCTTTTTCTTTGGAGAAAGAGTAATATTTGTCCACATGAAGGGAAAATGTGATAAACTTTTCCTTATGGACTCTTCAATGTGGTAAACTAAACTGTGTTTATGGAATCAATACCAGCGGTGCTTCAGTGTTGTAAGCATGCCGAAGCTTTTGTTTTGGTTTGACAGACTACTGGTTAAAGTGCACGGGTTATAGACTACACCATAGCACTTAAAGCACTCTCTGGACAGTTTACAATTTTAATTATGCAGGCTACACATCCCCTCTGCCTCCAGCAAGCTGGGCAGTCAATTTACTGATCTTGGAAGGATGGAAGGCTGAGTGAGCATCAACCTGGCTACATAGTATTGTACTCGGGTTGTGATCAGAGTTTAACCACTGCGACATGGGGCTTGTGGTTAAGTGTCATTGTTTTGTTTAGATGAACAGTCTGTTGTCCTGATCGTCATCTTTAAGCAGAAATAGTAGGTGACTTTGTATTTTAGTTGTTGATGAGGATTTTTAATCACACTTCTGATAAAAGGTGCAACATAGATGGTGCCACGTAATCGACTTTTAGTTCTAAGAATCCTTACAATTGAAATTTAATGGAATTTGCAAATACTTGTCACTAATAAGTCCTATTCATTTTAGGTGGTTTGCTTTAGTTAGGGCTAACATTGGATATAGTCAGTGACCAACATACCTACAGCTTCTGCCTAGTACAAGCTGGTGCAAAAGCTGCACACTTTCCTGGATATGGTATTATCAAAATTTATTATGTATTGCTTCTTGATTAGATTATTGCATTAAGATCTAAAAAAGGACTGTCTTTTACAAGACAGAGTAGACTTCGGTCTAGATGGGTGGGAATTAAATGAATGAATGAATGAATGAATGAATAAATAAATAAATAAATAAAAGCAGGAACTTTTGTAGGTTCACAGTAGGTTTTGAGTGTCCCTTTTCCTTTGATGCAAAATACTTTGTGCCTGTGTCCTCCTCAATATAGCAGTATGTTTTTGGTCCCCAGTATACTTCTCCTCATTTGATCTATCCAGACAAGTTTTCAAAAGAGAGTTCTGTTTCCCTGTTACCATTCAACATAGACGGATACTTTGGATAGAGCCTTTTCAGGCTGGATACTCTGGATAGAGCCTTTTCAGGCTTTGAAATTCTCTTCCATGGAAGATTGGTTTGGCTGCTTCTTTGCTCACCTTACTGCAGTTGGTCAAGGCACTTCTATTTTTATATGGATGTAATTAATTGTTTGTGTTCTCGAAGGCTTTCATGGCCGATGGTTATTGTGGGTTTTTCAGGCTGTCTGGCTGTGTTCTGGATTAATTTTTGGTTTAATTAATTGATTAATTAATTGTTTCTTTACAAAAAAAATTCTTTCACTTAAATAGGGAGATTTCAGAGCTGTATACGCCATTATTAAAAGCACAATGAATACAGATATAAAGTTTATTGTATACAGTGTCCATGAAACAGATGTTATGTTAGATTATATAGGAGAAGCTTGCAAAATATTTATTTATTTATTTATTTCATTTATACCCCGCCTATCTGGTCAAATGTGACAAATAGGCATATTTTCAGTATGTTTCTCAAATATAAATTGTTGAGACTGGAGTGGATAAAAATCAGTGATATAAAAATTGCTTTAAAATTTAAAATACTTTTAAAAACAAATCTAATTTTAATTTTTTTGTTAAAAATTAAATCATTATCACTGCAGAAGAGTGGCCTTTTCAAGTTATTTATTTGGCCTGTTTTAAATCTGGAGATGTTTAAAAGAGTGCAGTAGTGTTCCTGTGTTGGCAAAGCAAATCAACATTCTACAGGGCAATGCTAGAATGGGGATAGCCCAAAGAAAAAATCAAGACTTTGAAACTGGACTTCAGATCAGGACCAAATTGCCCTATACCAAATTTAGGGAAATTTGGGCAAACAGTTTTTGAGTCACAGTTTTTCAAACATAAAACTGTTCCCCCTGTGCAGAAACAAGCAACTTTTAAACATATCCAGATTTGTAAAAGGCCAGATAAATAACTTGAAAAGACCAATCTTCTTCATCTTGAAACAGAATGGTTCTTCTTAACTCTTTTTTTTAATTTGAAGGAACTAAATATTTCAGCAGGGACTGAAATAATAATCTTCAAAAAAAAAATGATTAACCCTAAAAAAACACTTTGTTATAAATTGAGCATGCTTGGACAGTCTTACCATTAAGAACATTCCAAAATTGATACAGTGTTGCAGCTTCAAGAGTCTGGAATGGACCATTCACACTTGTCAAAAAATAGCTTTGACAGTTGCTTTGTATTTGGGTGACAAGTAGAGATAGGGGTACTGTGTTCATATATGAATATCCTTGCACAGCTGGAGTTAACTCACATGTCCGTCCACTCATGCGTCTGCCAGCAGTGGCGGCCCCCCTCTTCCAATCTCTCTGGAGCGCCTGGTAGGCTAGCCACTCCTAGTAGAAGGAGGGAAGAAGAATCTCCCTGCAAGGCTCACGAGTGGCTAGCTGACTGCGTGCTCTGGAGTGATTGGAAGGAAGAGTGGGGCAAGCAGCGGACGCGTGAGTGGATGGTCCGGCCACAGGGAGCTGGACCCTCGCTAACTCCAGCTGTGCAGGGATATTTGTATACAAATACCTCCCTCCCTAGTGACAAGTGCTTAACTGATGAAGAAAAGGAGTTAGGATTTTCCTTGTCTGGCATTAGTTTTGGAATGGCAGTGAATTCAGGAGGGTATTCTGTGGCCCAGTACCAGTCTGTGGCCATGGCAGGACCAGGCTGCGGAGATAGATCTCCCGCCCCCCTGCACGCACTCCCCCCAAGTACCCCACATGCACGCATGACCTGCCCACCTGCATGCATGGGTGTCCCACCCACCTGTGAGCATGCCCCGCCCATCCATGCATGTGCGCAAACACATCCTGCCCACCTGTGAGTGCGCCCCACCCACCAGTGCATGTGAGCGAGCGCACGCTGCTCATGCTTGTGAAAGCACCCTGCCCATCCGTGAGGGTGGGGGTGCCCCACCCCCCCAACCAATGCACAATTCAGAAAAGATTGGAGACCACTGCTGTAGATCATTTTGAGTGGTGCCGTTGGTATTGTCAGCATTTAGACTGCCTTTTTGCTATGTAAAACCTGGCATACTTGTTCTTACTGGCAACATGGGCATGATATTGTGTAGGATCGGGTCTTTCCTGGTGTTTTGAATCATGGGTACAGAAGCACAATATCCCACATTCATAAACTTGAGGTTTTTTTGAAGAATTGAATTTCCTGTCTTTTTAAAACAATTTAAATACAGTGGTGCTCTGCAAGACGGGCGCTCCGTTTAACGATGAAACCGCTTGACGTCAATGTTTTTGCGATCGCAAAACAATGTTCCCTATGGGGGAATTTCGCTTTGCGATGATCGGTTCCCTGCTTCGGGAACTGATTCTCGCAAAGCGATGATATTTAATAGCTGATCGGCGGTTTCAAAATGGCCGCCCTCTGTTTTCTGAGACGGATTCCTCGCTGCACAGGCAGCGAAAATGGCCGCGCTATGGAGGATCTTCGCTGGACGGTGAGTTTCCAGCCCATAGAAACGCATTAACCGGGTTTTAATGCGTTTCTATGGGCTTTTTAAAATCGCTTTGCAATATTTCATTCTACAGCGATTTCGCTGGAACGAATTAATGCCGTAATGCGAGACACCACTGTATATATACATTACACACAGATTCCAACAAAAAACTTCCTTTGTTTTTTAAAGTCTAATGAGATTGTAATTTTAGTTTTAAATTGTCTGTGGGTCAAAGATCTCATTATGGAATGTAGTCATATGCCAATAAGTAATTTCCTAAGTAAGACAACATTCTAAATTAGTGACTTTCAAAACATTATTAGTAGTAACCCGCTCAACTCTTAGACTGAAGACTATAGCTTCCTTTGTTGAATTAATCTGTCTCTTAGTTGGCCTTCCTCTTTCCCTACTGTCTTTAATTTTTCTCACCATTATTGCTTTTTCCAGTGACTATTCTCATGGTATGGCCAGGTATGATAGCTTCAATTTAGTCATTTTCGCTTCTGAAAAAAGGGTTCAGGCTTGATTTGTTCTAGAAACTCCTTTATATGTCTTTATATTGATCCGGCACCACATTTCAAATGAATGACTTTTCTTCACTTACCAGATTTCACATGTGTACATAGCAGTTGTGAATATGGTAGCATATATGATCTTGCATTAGTTCCCAGTGACATTTGGGATATTTTCTAGTTCCTTCATAGTTGCCTGTCTGAGCCATAGTTCTCAGAGATTTGGCTTTAATGTATGCTTTTAGTCAGACTTAGATTTTAGAGGAACTGGATAGGGTTTACCTATGCTACTGTTCTCTGTCTTATGTGTGAAATATTAATAATTGGTCTAGTTGCCATCTATTAGAAGGGTGCAGACGAAAACAAAGGCATTGAAACTCTGAGTGCATGCTGAGTGTTATTGCTCTATGGCAGTAACATTTATAAGCCCAGAAGATCCCATGCTTCATACATGTTTATCAAAGCCTTCCACATATGTGTCTGGCTATAGAATAATTTTTCCTAAACCTCTATCTAAATGGTTTAAATATAGAATATATATTTCCTTTATTTAAAGCAAATAATAAAAGAAAAATAGCCTAAATCCATTTGAATTCTCAGAGACCAGAATCATATTGGTGTTGAGATAAGATTTACATACTGTAACTTGCTGTGAGTAATTGTGGTTAGTGGACAAGGGATTAGAGTCCATCTGTCATGCACTTAGTTGCACAATTGAGATGTGCCCCAGTACCTTGTCAATTAGCTGCAATTATCTGCACCAAATTAATCCCATTTTTAAATGCTATGCTTACTTTCAAAAACAAGACTTTGTAAAATCTTTGTTCTTTGAGGTTTGGTCTAATAGGAATTGTTATTTAATTTTTCCCATTTATTCATATGTAATAGTAAAGATATTTTGAAATATATATGTAGTAAGGATAAATGCTTTAATACAGTAAAGCCTTGTATGTTAACATTTTTCTTGTACTGTATGTTTTTTATCCTCTGATCAACCTTGATACATTTTTCCTTTCCCAGTAGACGTGTTGTAGAGGGGCGGGGTAAACAATCAATCAATCAATCAATCAATCAATCAATCAATCAATCAATCAATCAATAAAATATAAGAGTTGTGGTAGAATATTTTAAAATGTATATAGGAAAGGAAAAATGTATCAAGGTTGATCAGAGGATAAACATACAAGAAAAAATGTTAACATATAAGGTTTGGGACATAATGACTTGTCAGAGCACCTCCCCCTAAGTCCGTCTGCCTGTGGTACGTGCTCCTCCAATGCTCTGATGCTGCAGGTTGCCACTCCATGGGAGCTTTAGTAATCTATGGCTAGGAACTGGGCCTTCTCTGTGGTGGCTGCTTCTTGATGGAACACCCTGCCTGGGGAGGTGCGCCAGGCCCTTTCCTTCCTAGTATTTTGAAAACTAATAAAAACGTACTGATACAGAGAAGCTTTCCAGGATATGCTCAGCTCATGACAACCTATTATGATTATGTTATTCTTAATGTTGGTTCAATTGCTGTCACTGCTGGACTTTTTTGGTCATTGTTTTGACTATATGTTATGGGTGGGTGGGTGGTAATGAAAAATTATCCCTGGTTATGGGGATTGCTGAACATAGCCAGACAAAACCAAATAGATCACACTGGAATATAAAATTAGTCTTTAAGGTGCCACTATACTTTTACCCTTTCTTTTAGATTTTGTTTTGGATTTGGCTAGCTATGTTCAGAAATTCCCATGCCTTTCATGTGAAATAATCACATCACAGCTATGGTACAATTCTGGCTTTTTTCCTGGCCTTTTAAAGGATGTGATTCACAAAAAGTAGCATTGTACAAATACAGTCAAATTATTTCTTTAGTTTTATTAAGAAGAGATGAATGATTGGCTGCAGAACTTCAGTAAGCATTTGGTGAAGGGTTCTTTGCATTGGTTGAATGAGCTGAAATACCATCCAATAATAAGAAAACAGTCTGTACTAAACTTGTGTTTACATTTATAAATGTTCATTGACTCTCAGTTGGAATTTTGTAATATTTATACAAAGGTTCAGATAATAAGAAATTTTGCAAATATTTTCTTTTTGTGTTATGTATGAACTATTTAGAGAATTTCAGTGTCATATGCCGTGGTAAAACTTACATACAACATCAGCTTTGATTGCCACCTAATCAATCTCATAGAATAGAAGTATACATATGAGATTTCTAGAGTGGCCAGATGAACAATACATATGTAATAATATGTGTATATTCTGTTTGTTCCTTAAAAAGGATACTGTTGCATAAATACCATAGTTCTAAATCTTCAGCAAAAAAATAGAAAAACTTGATAAAGTGGTATTTGTTAAGCTATGAAGATTGTATTGCTAAGCAAAATTCAATAGCAAAAAGAAACAACTGTTCTGCTACTTAAATCTGTTTGATATGGATGCCAAGTTGAAATACAGTCATAGGTATTGGGATACAATAAAATAATATGAGAATTCTTGAATGCAGCTGTTTTGGAACACTTGCAGTGTTGTAAATTAAACCTTATCCAGTGGTTTAATATGTAATTATTTTTAATCCCTAATAGGTGCCATACTAGGCAGATCAGAGACACAGGAGTGCATCTTCTACAATGCTAATTGGGAAAATGATAAAACAAATCGCAGTGGCATCGAATCGTGTTATGGTGATAAAGATAAAAGACGACATTGTTTTGCTACATGGAAGAACACGTCTGGATCTATTGAAATTGTGAAAAAGGGTTGCTGGCTGGACGATATTAACTGTTACGACAGGCAAGCAAATTATTAGTATTCTTGCATTTGAGAGAGTGAGTTTTTGTGTTTGAAAAATAATGGTTTGACAGTGTAAAACATAGTTTAGTACGTGTAATCTGATGGATTGTGTTCATGATTACATGTTCTTACAGTTTCATGGTTATTGTGTCTTGATCCCACTGAGGCTTGTAGCAGAATGCATGTTCCAATCTTTGAGTGTAATTATATAAACATTTGTAAATCTCATGCAGCTCATTGGGTAGCTAACTGAGGAGGAGACCTGGTTGGAAGTTCGTTTCCCCACTGCAGTTTTTGGCAGACAAGCCAGCCTGTGTGGCTTTGGGCAAGATACACAATCCTAGACCACTGCAGAAGAAAGGACTGTGAAGTCACTTTATACATAGGAAATCCTGAGAAGATTGCGATAAGTCAGCACACATTTATTAACTGAGTATCATATGTAACCTTGGGTGGATGTTTGAATGTACATTCTTACAGAATTCATTTACAGTGGGCCCTCGACTTACGAACTTAATCCATTCTGGGAAGACATTCGTACCTCGGAAAGTTCATAAGTCGACCTACCACTTCCCATTGAAATGCATGGGAACGGAATTAATCCGTTCCAGCATTTCCAAAAAATACAGAAGAGCAAGTCCCTTATTGGGACTGCAAAAAAATAAAAATAAAAAACCACACATGCAAAAACCCAGCGCGAAGGGGACTCACCATCAGGTGGAAGGAGGGAGCCGATTTCTCCCCGGCCGGCCGGCTTGCTTCCGAAGCCGAAAAGGCAGGGAGAAAGCGCAGGAAGTTCGAACTTCCCGCACTTTCTTCCTGCCTGCTTGTCTTCAGAGGTTTCAGAAGGCTTCCCCTGATGTCAGAGGAAGCCTTTTGAAAGCTCCAAAGGCAGAGAGGAAGGGCAGGAAATTTGAATTTCCCGCTCTTTCTCCCTGCCTTTTGGGTTTGTAACCTGATCCACGTTTGCAAGTAGGATTTACTACTTGTGATGAGATCGGGTTCGTAACTCAAAAAGTTTGCAACTAGGGCCGTTCGTAAGTCGAGGGCCCACTGTATGTTTGAAATGTGAAATCTCCATTCTCTGACTTGTGTGCAGTGGTGCCTCGCTTAGCGATCGCTCCGTTGAGCGATGAAATTGCTTAGCGATGGGGTTTTGGCCATCGCCAGAGCGATCGCTTAGCGATGGCCCCTATGGGGAAAAATCGCTTTGCGATGATCACGGGGAAGCGATCATGGCAAAGCGACCCTTTTTGCACAGCTGACCGGCGGTTCCAAAATGGCCGCCGGAAAAACAAAATGGCCGCCCACTGTTTTGCCTCGGTTTAGAGGCACCGAAAATGGCCGCCCCTATGAAGGATCTTTGCATAAGGTCAGTTTTTCAGCCCATAGGAACACATTAAACACGTTTTAATGCGTTTCTATGGGCTTTTTAAAATCGCTTAGCGATTAAATCGCATAGCAATGTTTTTCCTGGAACAGATTAACGTCACTAAGCGAGGCACCACTGTATTTCTTTCCATAGTACATGAACCCAAGAAAATTGTGCACAGTTCTTATTGACTAGCATGACCCTTTTATCTCCACAGTAGACTTTACTGCCTTTAAAAGTGGATTATGCTTTTGTTTTCACTTAAAATAATTAGTGAGTGTCTAATTGAGAAGAAACACATGTGGCAATACATTATTTTTTCATTTTTAAAGGCAGATCGTTTGTAGGCATTGGATTTTCTGATGTTCTGTACTACAAATCATATAGTTCTCCATTCTGGGTGTTTCATTATACAGGCCTAGACCTACTTACACCTAAATGTGGGTTCCTTGGAGAAATGTGGTTCACTGTTAGCAGGGAGCTTCTTTTCCACACAGAGAGCTAGGGCAAACTAGGATTGTACTATGCCTCAAAGCTTTCCTAGCCTGTTTTCCAGGTGAGCCACATTTAGGTGTGGGTGTGTTTGGTGGAACATCCAAAATTGAGAATTATGCAGTTTTTAATCCCCCCAAAATCAGAAAAATCCATGCCTCATGGCTAGTATGAACCATGGTTATATGGTAGTGAGAAAACCGAATTAAGTGTAGTTGATGCATCTCTCTGTCTCCATGGGGCATCTTTCAGAGGGATAGTAATCTGTTTCAGCCAAAATAATGAACATGTGATAATGTATTCATGAACACTTGACCTGTTAAGCTTACGTTATAGAAGTATGTTTGTTTTCAGAGTGCTGCACAGTTCATTGCTTTCCATTGGACAAATAGCTACATTAATTTTATGGTGTATATTTGTATGCAACCTTAAGTGTCAGAATGCTGCATTCATGTTTGGTTGACAGATAAACTACTTATTTCTCATATTTTTTATGCTGAACAGGTTACAGAAATTAGGCACTTTTCTTTGTTTTTAAGTAAAGCTATTTTGCAAAGGCATCCCACTAGCAAATATGTCAAACAATGTTTATATCATTGTAAAATGAGACAATGATTTTAATCCCTTACAGATCAGAATGCATAGAACGGAAAGACAGTCCTGAAGTTTTTTTCTGCTGCTGTGAAGGCAACATGTGCAATGACCATTTTTTCTACTTTCCAGAAATGGAGGTCACACAGCGTAAGTTGTTTAGTTTTTCTAAAGTGTTAGCTAAAGGTATATTTTTTTTGTTTATTCAGGAAGGATGGTCTTCTGTCATGTTTACTTGATGACTGCCTTCCTTTGGAGAAAGGTGGCCTAGAAATGGTGCAAAATAGGTTGATTGATCAATTGAACAATAGGTAGTACTATGAGACATTCTGCTAGTAAAACAACTTATAAACATTTATTGGCAATTTCAGAAAGGTTTAGTCTATATCTTAAATGTTTCGAAACTAACATTAAATCTAACAAGAATAATCAAACACTGATAGCCATGTGCTTCTTGATGAAGGTTTCTGTTTATCAGTTTTTAGTTCATAAAAGTCTCTTTACCTTCTTTCTGGTTATTAATCACAGTGAAGTGGGAGTGATACAGTACCACTGTTTTGATATAATCCTAAAACATACTTTGTTCAACAAACTGTCCCATGAGCAGTTTGGTATGCTCCATCTTTACTCTCCCATAAAATCTTCAAGAAAATGTTGTGGTTAAAGTATGGATTATTGAAATAGACAAGAATCAAAGTATGGTTTACAACAAACTATAGTTTAAAGTTTTAAACAGCCTTCCCAGTTCAGATCTGAGTCTGCATGGTTTAATCCTTGAAATAGATACACCTAGTCTCCTGGTAGATATTCTGGGAACATGTCAGGGGAAGTGTGCAAGACTAAGGCTTACTACAGTAGCACTAGATTTTGGTTTAGCATTATGTGAAGTTAAAATTTTAAAACATCTAGTCCAAAACTCTTTTATGGAAAACAATATGCACAAACACCTTTTTGTACTTCATGCAGTCAGCTGAGCAACTGGGAACAACCAAATATGTGATGTCAAAATTCCTTCTGTTTCTTGTAAAATTGCCCTTTTGTGCTTGTATGAGGAGCAAGATTCTGGTCCTAAATCTTTTATCCAATTCAACCATTGATTTCATTATGCTTTGTTTCATATGAAACTCTTAATTCTCTGAACTTTTAATTGTCATATTTTTTTGGCTTTAATAGACAGCTGTCAGAAAAATAATTATGACTTTTATTTACAGCTACTTCCAATCCTGTCCCAACTGAACCACCCCTGTTTAGTACATTACTTTATTCTTTTATGCCTATAATGGGAATTGCAGTGATCATCTTGTTTTCATTCTGGATGTACCGCCACCACAAATTAGCATATCCTCCCGTCCTTGTACCAACCCAGGTAAGTTGGCTGTTTAGATTTGAATTAGATTTGTTGTATTGTAGTCACTGTTTGTTTATTATGCAGCTGTAAAATATTCTTTGAATGGAGATATAGTCTATACATATTGAAAATAAATAAATTATGTGATACTGAAATCAACTGAAATTCCAGAGAGTGTGATTGGGGTGTTCCTCATTTAGTAATGTCTCCTGTTTGCAATACCTTAACCTCTTTCAGGTTTGGGGTGTTAGGATGTTGGAATTATATTCAGATGTACCTAGTAGAATCAGTGTTTTAGTATGGTGGACACACATTTACCTGTATGAATACACTGTAGCCAGTTTTGACGGAAATCAAGTTGTTGTTGTTTTGGTTTTAAGTGTGTGAAGTTAAAACCTAGAAAATCAGTTGAAGAAAGCTTAATTTTATTAAGAATTAAGTTTGCTTAAGTCTTAATAAAATAATGCATATTTTCTTGTGAAAAGCATGAAACAGAAACCAAATGCTCCTAATTATTTGATAACTTGTTTGAAGTGGGGGAAAAAGTTGTGACAAGAAAGGTGGTGGACTTGATGGAACTGTGACTATATTCACCAATGTGTTTCCCCAGTTTTGCCACCTAGTGCATTGCTAATAGACATATTAGCTTAATTTCATCTGAATCACATCTTCATGTACAACTTCCTATTCACCTTTAATCTCTTCCTATTAATAGTTTTCTTTCTCTGCTGTTTCTGTTTCCTATGTCTTGTTGTCTGCTGCCATGCTTCTGTACATGTTTATGCCTTTTTGGTAAAAAATCATATTTAAATGCCTTTTTTAAAACATTTGATTTCATGTATGAGATGCTCTGGGGAATTAACTCATCAGTGTGAATTAAGATTGTGAACAGTAGTCTAGACCAGTGGTTGTTAACCTTGGGCCCCTAAATGTTATTGAACTACAGCTCCCAGAAGCCTTCACCATTAGCTGTGCTGTCCAGGATTTCTGAATATGTTGTAGTCCAAGAACATCTGGGGACCCAAAGTTGGGAACCACTGGACTAGGCCCAAAGGTCACATCAGCACAAATTCATTTTAAAAATCCAATCTCAGTCCCCTCAGAGCCAAAACTATTTAAGCATGGCTAGTCAGTCTCTCCCCCCCCCTCCCCGAGAGACTCTTTGGGTTGTGCAGAGGATGTATATGGAAAAAGGAAATCAGTTAATTGAGTGGAACCTTGTGGTTATGCATCATTATGAGCCAATCTTTATATGTCAGGCTTTAGGAGCAGTCAGTTCCTGGATTGCTATAGGGGACTGTTAAGAAAGCAGCTGAGGTCTTTCAACCCCACTTCATGTCTCCTTTCCATGCTCTGATTCTTGCCTCTGTGCTGCTACTCATGACTACTCCTTCTAAATAAATTGTTCATTTAAAAAAAAAAAACTGTTGTCCGGCTAAAAATGAAAATATGAAAGCAGAATGTGACCATTACATACTATATGATAAATAGAATGTGATCACTGCATATTAGCTGTCATTGATGTTAAATTGTTTTGCATTTAAAGAGTAGCTGAAATCCTCTTCCTAACATAAGCCAAAACATAACTGTCCATCTGTTCCTCCCTGATAAAGCGTTGCTGCTTAAGTTCTTGGGGCCACATGTGCATGCTGGCTTGGTACGTGTGTGCCTCTTCCTGAGAGTTGTGGCAGTAACACTTTGCTTACCTGGGAGGAATGGACAGATAGCTACGCTTTGGCGTATGCTACGAACAGGACTCCAGATAGCTTGTTGACATTTTCACTCTGTAGTTTTACTAGCTGTTGTATAAAAATCCCGTTCCTTACTGTAAGGCAGAGGTCCCCAACTCCTGGTCTGCGGCTGACTGCCGGTCTGTGGCCTGAGCCAGACTGGGCCATGGAGACAGACCTCCCCCCCCCCGCATGCATTCACCCCTGTACAGCTGATTTGTGCATGCATGCTCGCTCCAGCGTGCATGTACGAGCACCATGCCACCATTTCTGCATGTGTGCGAGTGCTGCACTGCCATTTGTGGATGCACACGTGTGAGCCCCGTGCCGCCGTTTGCGCATGTGTGTGTGTGCTCATTTGTGCATGCGCACGAGCATGGGGGGTGCTCCACCTTCCCCAGCCTGTCCGCAGGATGAAAAAGGTTGGGGACCCCTGCTGTAAGAAACTTGCAGTAAGTCGAGCAGTACATAAATACAGTGAATAAATGAATGAATGAAAAGAAGAACAAATACTTCTCTTTTTAGACAACATCTTAAATCATTATGTGTATCAGCAATTATAGTCACCTTACTGTTTAGCTTTAACTTCAGGTTGCAAGATACAAAATAAGCTAAAAAGCACCAGCCTTAATACAGATCCCTGAGGGATCCCAGTGCTCATTTCCTTCCATTGTAGAAACTGCTTCCTTGTTCTTTCTTTCTCTTTGCTTGTTTGTTAACTAGTTTCCAATCTGTAAGAAGACTTCTCCTCTTGTCATGCGACAGCTACATTTGCTCATCAGCCTTTGGTGAGGGATCTTGACAGATGTTTTTTGGAAATCCAACTATAGAGCAGGATGACATGGCAAACCAAGGACGTGTGCAGTGGGGGCATCTAAGCAAATATCCATAGTTTGCTTATCAGGTCTTCCAAAGACAGGCAGTACAGTGGTGCCCTGCCTAGCGACGATAATCCGTGCAACCAAAATTGTCGCTATACGGATTCGTCACTATGCGAAATAAAAAAAGCCCATAGGAATGCATTAAAACCCATTTAATGCGTTCCTATAGGCAAAAAACTCACCTTTATGCGAAAATCCTCCATACGGCCGCCGTTTTCGCTGGCTGGTAAGCGAGGAATCTGGGCGAAAACACAGCGGGTGGCCATTTTTTTTACCCAGCGGCCATTTTGGAACTGCCAATCAGCTGTTGGGAAATCATCGTTATGGAAAAATCGGTAAGCGAAACAGCTTACCGATCATCGCAAAGCGATTTTTCCCATTAGAAACATCGCAATGCGATTGCAAAAACAATGGCAAAAAATCCATCGCTATGCAGATTCGACGTTAAATGGGGCGCCTGTTAAGCGAGGCACCACTGTATTCTGTTTTGCATCTCTTGTGCCTAACATAAAATTTGACATACCCCCACTTTTGATTAATGCAGGCTAGCAAACTTTAGGTTTTACAGGACTGGTTTACTTAATGTTATGATTTCCTTTTTCCTAGTCTAAACTTGAAAACTTGCCAGTCCCTTCTTATATCTCTTGAGAGGAACCAGTACTGGATCCCAGTTTCCTCTCCTTCTATTAAGAAAGAGAGATAAGAAATAAGAGCTGGTGACAACTTTCCTGTAAAAGAGCAAAGCAAAAGGAAAGTTTGCTACTTATATACCACCTCGCCGCATAGTGCTTAAAGCACTCTCAGGGCAGTTTACAACATAATTATGCAGACTACACATTGCCCCCTCCCCTGGCTGAGCTGGGTACTCTGTTTACCAACTCAGGAGGATGGAAAGGTGAGTCTACCTAGAGCTGGCTACTTGAGCCCTTCCGGGTCAACCCAGATCGTGAGCTGAGTGTTGACTGCAGTACTGTAGTTTAACCACTGCACCACAAGGCCCTATTAAGGGAGGAGGATGAGGTGGCAGTTTTTCGCCAATATACGTTCTTCACATCTTCTCACTGTCATCTTACATGCTATATCAGAGCATGAGATATTTGGTGTGAGACAAATTTGGATCCTTCTCATTGTAATGTGAAAACCTTTGTGCACTTAGTTCTCTGTGAGAAAACTGTGCTTGAATGTGGTATTTCAGTCAAAGGATCTGCTATACATGCATTCATTTTATATAAGTTAAATCATGAGGTACTCATAATAGTAAAATTAGTGTACAGTATAGTTCGCTTCTTTGTTTGATATTTGTCTCATGCCATCTTTGGATGCTGATCCAGACAATGCTCAATAGTTAGATGTGTACTCATTAAACACTTTCACTGCCTCCCTTCCCCAATGGCATTTTGATTTTGTATCTGTTGGTTTGGAACTTAACATTAGCAACTTCGTGAAGCCTTGGCTGGAGCTAGAGCTATATAGACTAGCACATAGGACTTAATGACATCAGTATACCAAAAGTAATACCAGTAATAATCAGAGCTTGGAAGTTACTCTCTGCAAGTAATGTAGTTGCCTGCAATTAGTCGGTTTTTGTGGTAATTGATAATATATGTACTGTATACAGAGTTACTTCAGGATATAAGATGGAACACCCAGATTATTTAACTGTAATGAATAACAGTTACTATCAAAGGTACTTCAGGACATTTTAAGGCATGCTGCAGGCATTTCAGTAAGAATTTTTCAGATCTTATACCACTTCCTTATTGATCTCCTAGTTTCCCAAATGAAAGGGGAAATATTCTTTTGTTTTGTCCTTAGTATTGTAGTGAATATTTGTGTTGTATTTCTCTTTTTTTATGGCCTGTTGGTAATATCAATGCACAGTGCAGTTGCCTGAGATCCTGGAACAATGGTAACAACAAATTGTGCTGAGAATCAATGGGTAACACAGTGAGTTCCTTCTACAGTGTAGTGTCCCAAGCTTAGGTAGTAACAATGTCCTGGGAGACTGGCCAAACATGTAAATTAATTTTTAAAATTATTTACATGTTTTAGAAACATAAACACTACCATTGTTCAAGGTTTCAAAATGTAGTCATATGCCATATTACCAGTTGTTCACGGTACAAATAAAGATTGTTTTCCTTACCTTCTATTGCCATATTCATGCATTTTGTGTAAAACAATAAAACAGAAAATAAAAATAAACATGATCAAATTATACTGTAGAATAAAATATATCATGAAAAATAAATCTTGTAGAATTATGTAATGCATGGTTAGCTATTTATTGGCAGCACTAGCTCTTATTGATCTGCTTTTGTGGAAACCTGGTTGGATGTAAGCCTTTGAAGCAAAATAGAGGAAACAGGGGAGCCGATTTGTGACACATTTGTGTTGCCTAGAGGCATATTCTTGATTACAAGGAAAGTTTTCATGCTAAGCTGATCCCTTAATATAATAAGCATGTAGTCTAAAACTTCCCAAAACTTTCCCCACCTTTATTTCCTCTCAACTGCCAATTCCTGAGTCATTTTCTTTTTATTGATAAAATACTTCTGCATTTCCTTTAAGTTATTAAAGAACCTCTTGGCTGGTTTTTAGCAATAAATATTCAGTACAGTTAAAAAGAGAATGCAAAGTCAAAATTTTAAAAAAAGATTTTAAAAACATCTGGATAAACTGAAACATGTCAGCCTAAATCCAGCTGTTAGTCCCAACTAGGATGAACTATTGAACAATTGTGATTAACAAACTTGTTGATTTGACGAGTTCATTCATTCAGTGAGTCTACTCTAGCAATTTAAATCTATAGCTTTGAATTCTGGAATAAAATGTCTGGAATAAAAACATCACAGCTGCCTGCTTGAAGAAAAGGCCAGTCTAAACACTACTGGGAAAGAGGGACTGATCACAAGTGACCGCTGGTACCAGAAGCATCTTGTCTACCTCTCTTATCAATCATGCCTTCTTTTCTGTTGGAACATGCAGTATGGCTTTGGAAGATAGTCACAGCTGAAGACAATTTTGTACTTATTCTGATGGGAGTTCAGTTGTTGCCAGTATGGCTGTTGGAAAGTAATCTCATTACTTGGAAGGCAGTTTCAAATATGCATCTGCTCAGTAGATGCAATGACCAGCAAAGCTGTGTCACACATTTGGCTGCTCCGCCAGCGAGCGCGCTTCACCAGGCGGAGCCTCTTCCCCCCCCCCCCGGGATAATGTGAAACAGTCTCACAAACATGACCCAGGAGGGGGGGGCGAGCACGTATTTAAGGAGCGCTCCTCCTCTAGATTGGCCTCTTTTGAGGCTTGCAACCTACCTACCCACCCTATATCCAGTGTGAATTTTACTGGTCACCTTCTGGGGCTGGATACAAATTTTTGACCTGCTGCTCGACTGGCTGGAAGTTGTGGGGATTTTTGTGTATGTCACACTGGTCATAATGTGAGGCTGTTAAATGGTGGTGGTTTAGTTGGTCATGTGGACAAGTTGTGCAGAATCGAGTTGGATCGGTGAGTCCAGGTGAGAGCACAAGTAAAGTTATAGCTCATCCAACCTCCCAGTGCTGCAGATCATGAGATTACAGCTTGTGTGGGGAGGATGTGCTGGTGCCACGCCTGGACTGAGGGCCACCAGTAGAATTGGGGGCTTGAGGCCCGGGGGCTGGTCAAACCAAGGCCGGCTGGGAGTGTGCTGTCTATGGGACCGCACAACCTTGGGGCATAGGACTTGCCTGTTTGTATGAGAAAAGGGTCCAGTGAGATCCAGTTATAATCATTCCACACTACAGCAGGCCCCTCTCTGTTGTTATACAAGCTGTATGCTCGCTGCTTTACATTGTAGCCAAGTGTTATTTCTTCAGTGTTGTCACATGAAAAGATATACTAAAATATTTATGAAATGTGAGGGGGTGTACTCACTTCTGTGATATACTGTATTTTCCTTAACTTTACCAAAGGAGAGATGAGGAAAGATATTATTCTGAGATGTTAATTTTATACAGTATTGTAATCGTAAAGTGATAATTGTCAGTGACCTGTGTGGTGGACAATACATTGTTCAGGAGTGAACCAGCTCTTTAACATGTTTAAAACACCTTTATTTTGACCACAGCAAAAATATTTTAGGAAAACATGTAGTTAGTGTTTAGGGTTTTTTTCCTAATAACTTTCCAGGGTGCAGAATGAATAAAAAAGAGTCATGGTTGTTGTGGGTTTTTCGGGCTCTTTGGCCGTATTCTGAAGGTTGTTCTTCCTAATGTTTTGCCAGTCTCTGTGGCCGACATCTTCAGAGGACAGCACCAGAGCACAGAGTGCTGTCCTCTGAAGATGCCGGCCACAGAGACTGGCAAAACGTTAGGAAGAACAACCTTCAGAACACGACCAAAGAGCCCGGAAAACCCACACCAACCATTAGATCCCAGCCGTGAAAGCCTTCGCGAATATAAAAAAGAGTCAGTTTAGCAATAGTGTGTTTCTTGTCTGTTTTATATTTTATTTCATTAAATGCTTTTTTTCTGTTATTAAGACCAAGGCATTTTTTACTACATATATGAATGTATTTGTTGTAATATTTTAACTACAATAAATCCATTCATATATACTGTTTAACTGTGTGAAAATTATTTGGGGTTGTTCATCTGAGCTCAAAGATTGAACATATAATTGAGTCCTGCTCCTTGTATGGGCAAGTTGATCTAAAACAACTTAACACATATCAGCATAAGGAATAATAAATAAACATTGCAAGAACCTTCATAGACTTAATAGCAAGTTTGCAACTGGGCAACAACCTGTTATTATTATTCACAGGTTGCTCCATTCCCTGCAGATTTTGTTCTGGGAAAAGGTGAGCCAACTAAACAATGTAATGGCTACAATCTTTAATTCACTGCAAGATATTCACTATCCAGCTGTATCTGACACAATTGACCTCATGTTCCTATTTGATTTTTTTTAATACCAGCCAGATTCCTATTGATTTATGCTTGCATAAGGGAAATTGCTTAAGTCACAATAGCAAATTGCTCACAAGTGAGGTTACATTCCTGCATATACATGTCCTTCCACCAAGGAATGCAACCAGCATCTTTTTAATGAGTGGCAATTTAGCACACAGTTTTCATGGTTTCTCTAATACAAGTATAAATCACCAATATAATTCTCCCCATCCTTAAGTGGCTGTGTCCAGACAAGTTCATATCCTTCACTGAGATGCATAATAGAGTTGCATTAATATATAAAATTCTTGAATTGATTAGCCCTGCTGGCATATACTGTATGTTTGTTTTCACTGGGTTTGCAATGTGTCAGGAATTATGTTGAATAGATACTGTGTTATATTGTGCATCATCACTTTTTGTTGTTAATATAATGAATTTTATTGTTGGGATACTGAGAACTTTATGATTCTGATCTTAACTTTCTAGCATTTTGTGTTCCGTAGGATGTGTTCTCTCTCCCTTTTATCATTCTTTCTGGATTCTTTTTAGACATGTTGTTTTTTTTTGTTTTTGCAGTTGTGTTATTTTCAGCAAATGCTATGACTGGAATCCAACATTGCATTAGAGTTAAAAGCTAGCATAGCAGGACTTTTTATTATTTTCTTTCTCTCCTTCCCACACCACCCAACTGGTTAGCTATAAGCGGTTAAAGAGCTTCCCAGCCTTCAGGAGCACGTTTTAAGGGTGCAGAGGAGGGGAAGGAACTGCACAGCACCCAATTCTGCTGACAGAAGCAGTTTTGACAGTGTAACAATCTGGTTGGATCCTGCACAGTGTTAAGAATCCTTTAGATGTCATTTTCTGTCCAGTGTGTATCTCTGATGTGGAGAGGGGCTAATGTATCCTCCTATTTTAAGATCTCCTTCACTTTTCAAAAGCATGGTAAACACTTTTTTTTTGCTCCAGTTGATCTTCAGCAAAGCTGGAAATAAACAATCCCAAAATATTTAAAATGACTGTCTCTACTGAGATTTATTAGCACTAGGATTGCATAATAGAAATCGGGTAATGTGGTTTATAGTCAACCAGTTCTTGCCTCGGTTGGTAGTTTTAATGGCTGCTAGAGGAAAAATGAACTAAACAGAATTTGTTCTTTCCCAAGTTAGTGAGAAGGTTACAGATGTTATGAATACTATTCAGTGCTTGTTTTATGTTACAGAGGCTACTTGGGCTTTGATTTAGAATTTCTATACTTTTTTTCTAGAGTCTCTACCAACATGAAACTTAAATGAGATGAATTGTCTTTGGAGTTACAGAGTGAACATTGTAGAAAATTGGTGCATTATTAAAGAGAAAAAATACTGCATTTTCTAACATAAATTTTGAGTGGCCTGCAAAAATGAATTTGTTGGCATCAGATAATGTCATATTTTATTTAGCATGTTGATCAATTAACTGTGTGAGAGAAATTGCTTCACAGATACTGAAATATAGTTTTAGATGGTGCAGTACTGCCCTCTGGTGCTGTGCATAGAATATAAAAACCTTCATGCATACATGCAATTCTGAGATTATATTATTAAAATAAAAAAAGTTTAATAGTTGAATGACTAAATCTGAATTAATCATGCATTCATGCACTAAACATTTTGAAAAGTTGCAGTATACTTGGATTAATCTTGCATCACTTGGGTAACTTTTTTTAAAACTTTTTTTAATTTATTATAAACGATAACATAAAATACATAAACCAAAATACAAATCATTTGTGTTCTCTACCACCCTAGTTGGGCCCTCTTGCAGTAGTCGTCTTCTTCCATTGTCTTCATTCTTCTGATTCCTTTATTGTCCTCATCTCCAGAACTGCATTGATTCCTGATTTGGGACTTTCCCTTTTTTGTTAGCACATATTCAATAAATCTGCTGCATATATCATAATTTTTTATCTCTTTCTTGACCTTTAAATTACATGTTAATTCATCATTTATAGCAATATTCCATATTTCATTATACCATTCTTCCTTTTCAAATTCTAGTTTTGATTTTCAATTCCTGGCTATTATTAATCTGGCTGCTGTTAATAAATTGGTAATCAACTCTCTAGTCATCATATCATGTTTCATATTTACAAATATTGATAACAAAGTTATCTCAGGATTAAATTCTATATCCCTTTCACATGATATATCAGTTAATTCCTTAAAGAGTAATCTCCAAAATCTTTGTACTTTTTCACATTTCTACCACATATGAAAGTATGTACCAATTTCCTTCTCACATTTCCAACAGATATTCAGAGAATCATTTGGGTAACTTAAATACAAATTTGAAAGATAATTAAAATACATTTATTATTCAAACCAGGTGAAGAAAGTGGGGTACATAGGCCACATGCAGTCCCTGGGAGTCTACAGAGCCCTTTACGTTAAAAAAAAAATCTATTTTACTGTATTATGGGTTTTTTTTAAACAAAAAATGCCTATTTTTACCAAAATGAAAAAAGCATTAGGAGCAACAATATTCTGCTCCTGGGCTGTTCCCACCACTCATCAATGAACTGGAAGTGCATGTTTGAGCACTTGCTATTGGTATCTTTTTGAAATGTCCATTTTCATATCTGGTACTGTGGAGGGTCAGACCTTTGACTTGCCCTATCCCTAAGTCCTTAGACCTTGGCTTATTTGATAGAATGTGTGGTATCAAGTTGATTCAGGGTTTCCTGGGCTTTCTAGGTATAAAGTACTCTGAAGTAGTGTATTATGTTTTAATTCTGGGGCTGCCCTGGAATTGTGCAGCTTACCTAAGGCTACAAAGGCTGCCTCTTCTCTTGGGAGGCACAGTGGGAAATAAAACTCCTGACTTTAAGCTCTCTAGCCCAAGTACTCAACTTATAGAGTTAACCAGGCATCTCCAGACCTTACCAGCCTCTGACTTAGTTACATTTGTGTCATACCAATACTAATGTGAAACCTTTTACAGTACTGTCAAAAGGGATCTGTTCCATTATATTCTTCAAGTAATCCACGCTGAACTTTCTAAGCATTCTCTCCTGTCCCTTTTCATAATCTGCTCTGGTATCTGATTTGTACTGTATGAATTAATTTCCTTTTGCTTGTGTGTTTTTCTTTACAAGCATGCCTTTCATATAATGATAGAGGTAAGATACATTGTTTCTCATGGATTGGGGGGCTGTTTTATTATATGAGTTGTATTTGGACTAAGACAAAGTATTTTATAAATATTCAAACTTCAAAACTCATACTTATAATATCACAAAATACTGATAATGTCATTCATTGCAGTAACGTTTGCTAACTAGTGAATTATTTGACTATAAACTGTTGTAGCAACTTTTAAAGTACTTTTGGAACTGTATTGTGTTTAATGAATATTTGCTACAGTGAATACAATAATCTTCACATCCTTCATGGATTTCTTTATTTAGGAGAGAAAATCATATTCCGTTGTTGTTTTAATTTCCTTGCAAATACTCAGGAAGTATTGTTACAAGATAAATGCAGTTTTTCTGAATCATAACCCTTTTTATTTTCTCTGTTTTTCTGGCTGAAATCTTGTTGCACAGTGTAGTGTATAGTAAGTCATACTGGAGTAGGCCATTGAATTGGAAGGATTTGGTGAGTTAACTCCTCTGTAAGCTCGATTCAATCAAATAGGACACTAGTTCTAACTTCAACATAATAAGTGAATAAATTCAGGGAACACATTTGCCTAATCCTCCACATACAGAATCAGGAGTGATAGAAGAAGAGCACAGGCAGATGGTCTTCTGCAGGTATTAAGATGGCTGCACCATGCAGCAAAGCACCACCAGCAGTAGATTGTCTTGAGCTCTCCCTGCTACCCACAAAGTGCACTTTCCTGCTGCAGTAAATCTTACTCTTTGGATCTGGACAAGGTTCGGGTGCCTGGTTCTGAGAGATCCTTGTGCATAGCCAGATATTATGACTGGTGTACCCTTTGACACTGTTGTGCCATTGGCATGCATGATACATGGTCCTCTGTAGAAGGACCCCTTGGACCTAGGCATTTTGTGTCTGGCTGGCTGTGGCATACAGTGGTGAATCTTTTGTTCCGTTTCTTCTTGGAATGAGGAGGGGGAGGGGTTGGGAGAGGAATGTGGATGGGTGGGCAGTTACAAATAGGGCCAGTAGCATGAGAGAGTTTGGACTGTCACAGAAGAATAGAGAGGGCTGAATGGGATAGGAGCTGTATGGGAGATGGAGCTCTGCTTCCCAGAGGCCAGTTGCCTTATAAATAATACCATCCTTTGAAGAAAGGGCTGGCAGAAAATGGGGAAAGGCAGAGACATCAATGATAAACTAACTTCTGACTGAGCTTTGTGGGAGAAAGTTTGTTCCCTTTCCATGTATGTACACAGTAAGAAACAAGTTAATTTAATACCTCTCTTGTATGTATATGTATGTATTGGTAATTGGCCAACTGAAGAATCCATGTAGCTCAGAGAAGCTGCGTGCATTACCTGCTCAGGGGTTGGGGGCAGTCTTAATTGCTACCACACTTCCTGCTGCAAGATACATTTTGATTGAAAAACATGAATTTTCTTAAAGGCAAATAGTATTCTCTGAAGTCTGGTTCTGCAACATGTGGGCTCCCCAAGTGTTTAGTCTTGGAAGAAAAATGTTTATTTTTTGCCAATGCCTTTGTGCCGTTAAAATGTGGTTATGTGACCACTCATGAAATAGCTTGGTTGTTCCTATGATCCTGCTTAAGTGATGAGGAGAATTCTACCACTTTCCTATGTAGATGTGAGCCAACATCTGTTGTGATGTGGTAATTAGAGCCTACTCTTTCATAAGAAATAATTTATCAATTGTATGTCCCCATGTAGGGGAGAATTCTCAAGTGTATTGTATTTTCTGGAAGGTAATGTTTTAAACAAGGAGAACAATGTTTACGTTGTTAGGTAAATTATACCATCATGATCCCACCCTACAGTTGCACCTGGCAGGAGTAATAAGCCCTGTTAGGTTATGATAAAAACTTATGTTCTACATACATAGTGAAAGGAACTTGTTAGACCACCTCCTGCCATTGCCTTTATCAAGCAAAAATGTCTCAAGAGGAAGCCTTCCATATCCATTCCTAAAGTTTGTAAGCTGCCTTGAGCAATATAGTTTAGTCATGTGGGGTGTATAAATGTAAGAAATAGTAAACAAAACAAATTCTGGCTCACTTGGAGAGCCTGAATGGATAGAACACCTTTCCTCTTTGAACACTTTCATGTGATTAAAGTGATGATGGAGTTCAGGAGGGCTAGTTCATTTCCTTCATTATGAACTTTCCTAATGATTAAATAGGGCTATATCGAGCATACTTACGTATACTTATGGAGTTTGAGTCACATACCCCCTAGTATATTCTTTTCAGTTCACTGGTATTTCTCTTTAGCTATATTCTGGATATTGATCTAGTAATACTCAATGCCTGACTTACAAGTACTTAAATAAGCTTCTTTTTCGTGGTCTCTGTGAATGCACACATATGGGTATTGTCTGCGCCTGCGCTGACTCTCTCGGAAGATTCTAGAGCTAAAAGTAACAATTTTATGGTGTGATCCTCCATGAGGTATATGCTTCTCCCACCCACCATCTTCCTCAGTTCCTTTTTTCCGCCGAGCTGAACGGTTCTCAGGAAAACTAGAGCGCTTCGCTTTTGCCTTTAGGCTGTTTTTTCAGGCTCCTTGAGCTTTTGTTTGCTTTGTTTATTGCAGTTTATTATTTACTTAGTGATCCTCCTAGTCTTTTGTTAGCCTAGTTTGGCTTCCCTCTGTTCTTTCCCCCCCCCTTTTCCCCTCCCCCTCCCCTTCTCCATTTGCCTTCTCCAATTTGCCTCGTATGGCCTCACTGTTGCCTTTCAAGCGCTGTACAACTTGTGCAAACAAAATTGCCCTTTCCGACAGCCACAATCAGTGTCTTTTTTGTCTGGGCGAGGAGCACCAGACCCACTTGTGCCCTGCTTGCAAAATCTTACCAAGCCGGCACTTAAGCAAAGACTCCAAAGGCTTAGATCTTACCTGTGGCAAACGGCCATGAATCTTCCTGCTACCTCCTCAGAGGCGGCGAGATCTCCCGCTCTCTCAGCGGACAGAATTCCAGCAGGTCAATCCACTTCTGACTCTGTTTCTGTGCTACCAGCTAAGGACAGTGTTGAGAAAACGAAGGCATCTGGTAAGCACAAAATGCCTCCTTCTGGAAAAACTCGAGCGCACGATGCAGGCTCGAAAAAGAAAGCAAAACCTGCTTCCAAGAGGCCCAGGAGGGAGAAGCCACCTACCGTGGAGCCCCCTCAACCCTCCCTACCCTCCCTCATTCTTGAAGAGTCCTCAAGGGAAGCCCCTTATCTGGCCTCAGACGGAGATGAGCCCCATGAACCAGCGGGGCCCTCCTTGATCCCTCTCAGTACTCCAAGCATTGGCCTCAACGCAGCTGCGCCACGGTCCAGCCCGGCCTCAGCCCACTCCAACCCCGACTCAGGGCGGGCAGTTGAAAGCTCGGCATCAGAACCGGAGGGTCCCCCTTCTGCTCCGTGGAAGAAGATGAAGAAATGAAAACACATCTCCCCACCGAGGTCCGTCCCGTCTCAGGGTGACTTTTGCCACTTTCCCATGGCACCATTCCAGTGCTTTGATCCCTACATTTGGCAAACCCTGTATGATCGGTACCAGCCCGATCAGGCCAAGCGCCCTCGACTGACGCCGGACCCTCCTTTGGCCATCCCTTCTATGGACTCGCTCCGACCCCATACAATGGCCCCTATTACAGCGGTCTCGGCACCATCACCGCACCCCATTGCACCGCTTAAACCAGCCTCAAGACTCGCTAAAGCCCCTGTGGCCACACTTTCGCGTCCTGTACTGGTGCCAGACCCGGTTCCCTCTCGGGATCATTTCGAGGCCTTACCAACACAGCGGCACCAAGCCCCCCCTACTGAGGGTCTTGCCCAATCTGACTACCCTTCCTCTCCAGGGTCGCCAGCATCCACGGAGCCACAACCTTCCGAGTCCTCTCATGAGCCCGACCTGCCTCCCCCATCTCCCGGCACGAGGGGCAGTCATACCTCGTCTTGTTCAGACGATTTTTCCTCCTACACCCATTTGGTTTACCAGATGGCACAAGCCCTAAACCTCGATGCAGAGCAACCTCTGCCTGATGACATCGACCAGGAGCGAGTTGCTCCGTTGTGTCTACGCTTTAATAAGTCTATTCTTCAACTCATCAAAGACACCTGGGGAAAACCCCCTTCCACTATGCAGATTTCTCGCCGTGCCGATGGCCTTTACAGGACCCACGGCTTCGAGGCTGAATTCCTTAACAAGCATCCAGTACCTAATGCCATCATCGTCGAATCGAGTCAAGCTCGGGCTCATGCCAAAGCCAAGCCTATTCTTACCAATAAGGATGGCAAAAAACTGGACACTTTGTCCAAACGAATTTACTCCCTGCAAGCCTTTTTGCTTCGGAGCATCAGCTACCAAGCGACCATGGGTGCCTTTCAGTGCTATCTCTGGAACCAAGTCCTCCCCTTGCTTGACGCAGTCCCTGAACCCGTCAGGACAGAGGATTGCGGCCCGACGCCGCTGAAGCGGCTTCCAAAACCCTGATGACTTTTATCTCCATCCGTCGCCATGCCTGGCTCAAATCCTCTACAATTTCGGATGACACCAAATCCAGGATCGAAGACCTTCCCTTTGATGGTGTCGGCCTGTTCAACCAAACAACCAATGACACCATGGAGGACTTTTGTAAGAAACGCAAAACTGCACGTTCTTACTCTGTCAACCGTCTACCTCTTACCAATGACTTTTTTATCACTCGGGTCAGTTCTACCCCAAGCAATACCAATCTCAGCAGTTCCAGCCTTACAGACAATACTGCCCGCAACAAACAGACAGATCCCTGACGGCCCCGCAGCCTCTTATGGCATCATACAAGCAACAGTCCCTTCCATGTCAGCGCCAGTCCTTTCGTAAAGGACAACGAAAGGGTGAGCAGTACTGACATTCATTCCTGCCACCCTCTCCTTCGGCCCCCTCTCAGCTTTACCAGGTTGGCCCCTTTCTTTCACTGCTGGCAAGCCATTATTTCTGACAAATGGGTTCTGTCCATAATAGCACGTGGCTACCTTATAGCGTTTTCCACTTTACCCCCCTTGGGGTTCATCCGTTACACCTCGTACTCCTCTGCCCTGCAGGACAAGGTTACCAAACTCATTCAAAAAAGCGCCATTTCTCCAGTCTCACCATCAGACTCTCTCAATGGCTTATATTCTAAGTACTTTAACATCCCTAAAAAAGACGGGGGACTTCGTCCTGTCTTAGACCTCACTCATCTCAACCGCTTTATATCTCCTCGCAAGTTCCGCATGCTGACACTGGACTCTATGATCCCTTTGCTTTCGTAGGGAGACTGGTTCATAATCATCGACCTGCATGACGCATATTTTCATATCTCTATTCACCCGGACCATCAAAAATTCCTCTGGTTCCACTTCAACGGCATCGCCTACCAGTTCTCCGCACTCTCGTTCGGGCTCTCTACCGCCCCCCCAAACTTTCACAAAGTGCATGGCACCGGTAGCAGCCTTTCTTCGGCTCCACGGCATAAACATTGATCCCTACATCGACGACTGGCTTATTGTAGCGGCGTCATACCACGACGCCATATGAGCCCGGGACATGACACTCCGTACCCTGCATACGCTTGGGCTCAAAATCAACCTCGAAAAATTACACCTGCTCCCAAAACAAACAGCAAATCGGCATAGAGATGGACTCCCTTCGCGCATGAGCGTTCCTACCTCTCGAAAGGATCGCGAAAATCCAGAAGGCGGTCCACCTCTTTTAAAACCATCAGTCCGTCTCCGCACACCACGCCCAACACCTCGGGCTCATGGCATTGACGACGGCTGTCGTCCAGCATGCCAAACTCAAAATGAGATCCCTACAGGCCTGGTTTCTTTTCCTGTTCGATCCAGTGACGGACCCTCCTTCCTCTCTGTTGACGGTAATGCCAGAACTGGCTTCCCAACTCAACTGGTGGACTTCCCCACACAATCTCCTCATCGGCAGACCTTTCTCCCCATTGAGACCGTCGATACAGGTCACAACCAACGCCAGCCCAATGGGCTGGGGTGCTCACTGCCGACGGCACAAGGTCCACGGACTGTGGTCAGCACAGGAGCTTCCGCTCCACATAAACCATCTGAAACTGCTAGCCATCATCAAAGCGTTCCATGCCTTTCTTCCCCTTATACGGGGCCAAGTAGTGCAGCTGGCAATGGACAACACCACTGCGCTTTTCTATGTCAACAAGCAAGGCGGCACACACTTCCCCTCTCTCCTGTACCTAGCTGTCGACCTTTGGGAGTGGTGCTATTCCAACCATGTCTTTCCCATTGCCGTCCACATCTCCATGGACGACAACACCTTAGCGGACCGACTCAGTCGGCTCCCAACAAGGACACACGAATGGACTCTGAACGATGTCATATTCCAGCAGCTGTGCCACAGATGAGGCACTCCTTCACTGGACCTTTTTGCCTCCGAAACCAACAAGAAATGTGCCCGCTTCTGCTCCAGAGCAGGCAGAGACAGCGCCTCCCTGGGGGACGCGTTTCTCATAGACTGGTCCCAAGACCTCCTCTACGTGTTCCCCTCGCTTCCCCTCATTCAGAGGGTCATCATCCGCCTTCGGCAGGATGGAGCCAACGTGATCCTGATCGCCCCATTCTGGCCACGCCAGCCATGGTTCACTCACCTGGTCTCAATGTCGTTGGACATGCTCCACCTTCCTCTCCGTCCAGATCTCCTCTCTCTCGACCGTGGCCTTGTCCTTCACCCCAACGTCGCCTCTCTCAAACTTTCAGCTTGGAGGATACTCCCAAAGTAATGTGGGTCCTCCTTCGAGCCCGTAAGCCTTCTACCACTCTCCTATATGAGAATAAGTGGAAATCTTTCCTCAAATATACTCACGACAACGGCTTACCTTCTGTGCCCGTCTCCCTAAAGACTGTGCTTACTTCCCTTCACCTCTTTGAGTTTGGTCTCTCTCAGTCCACCATACAAGTCTACTTATCGGCAATTATGGCTCACCAGCCAGACGACTCACCTTCTTCCAAGTTGTTTTCTCACCCAACTGTCAAGAAGTTTCTCAAGGGGCTCAACAACATGCGCCCCCCTCAACAACACATCACTCCCCAGTGGTCGCTGCAACTGGTTCTCAATGCCCTTATGCGACATCAATTCGAACCAATGGCGTCTATTGACTTCAAGTTACTCACCCTCAAGGCGGCCTTCCTAGTCGCCATTACATCGGCCAAAAGAGCCAGCGAGCTCGCCGCTCTACGGGCTGACCCACCCTTTATTCAGTTCCACCCTGATAAATTGACTCTTTACTTTGATGTTTCCTTTCTCCCTAAGGTGGTCTCCGACTTCCACCTCAATCAGCCCATCATACCTCCGTGCTTTTTCAAGTCCCCATCTTCGCCCCTGGAACATATGCTCCACAACCTCGATGTCAAACGTGCTTTGGCCTTCTATGTCGAAAGGACTAAATCCATCAGGAAATCCAACAAACTTTTCCTGTGTTTCCATGGCCCAAATAAGGGAAATCCAGCCTCTTCTCAAACTATAGCACGCTGGATAGTACAGACCATTTCCCTTGCTTGCAGCCTGTCGGGGAAAACTCCACAGCACCTGACAGCTCATTCTACCAGAGCGTTTTCCACCTCTACTGCCTTTCACCGTGGCACCGAGGTCCCTGACATCTGTCGTGCTGCCACTTGGTCCACGCCGTCGACGTTCGTCAGACACTACCGTCTGGACGTCAGAGCATGCCAAGATGCTGCATTTGGCAGAGCTGTCCTGTCATCCTTCTTACCATGACGACCCACCAACCAGTAAGTGCAGCTTGCTAGTCACCCATATGTGTGCATTCACAGAGACCACGAAAAAGAAAAAGAGGTTACTTACTTGTAACCATGGTTCTTTGAGTGGTTCTCTGTGAATTCACACAACCCACCCATCCTTCCCCACTGTCCGTCACGGGTTAATTGGCTACTTAATTAATTGTTTCCTTCGCACCCGGCGGATAAGTTTGGAACTGAGGAAGATGGTGGGTGGGAGGAGCATATACCTCATGGAGGATCACACCATAAAATTGTTACTTTTAGCTCTAGAATCTTCCGAGAGAGTCCGCGCAGGCGCAGACAATACCCATATGTGTGAATTCACAGAGAACCACTCAAAGAACCATGGTTACAGGTAAGTAACCTCTTTTTTTTCTTCTCAATGATTTCTTGTAAGCTGATACATGTGTAGAGTTGTTCATTAACTTTTCTGTTGTCTGTTGGAAAAGTGGAAATTAAATACTATCAGGGGCAATTCCAAAATTTAAGTGTGTGTGTGAGTTGCTGTATTAATTACTTGAGTACTTAATGTTTTTGTTAGATTGCACTATGAGGGATACCTTAAGTGTAATTGGTTTCTCTGTTCTTTTTAGGATCCTGGACCACCACCTCCATCACCTCTGATGGGCTTAAAGCCACTTCAGTTACTAGAGATTAAAGCCAGGGGAAGATTTGGCTGTGTCTGGAAAGCTCAGTTATTAAATGAATATGTAGCTGTGAAAATATTCCCAATCCAGGTAGGCAACAACCCTGGAGTCTTACACTGTTTAAAGGACAGTTTCATTGATAATTATAACATGCTTTTATTTATTTTCAAAATATTATAGCTTAATAACAGCAGAAGTTTTGAAAACAAATATGGGAGGACTAGCAAGTAGTATTTTTGTTCAGTTAAGGGGAAAGTGGAATGCTAACTAATAACACAATTTCCACAAGAATCAGATTTCTAAGACTACAGGGGAAATATCTTGTCCAAGAATCTGAGGGCAAAGCCAGCTGATCTTGAAACACAAAGTCATTGCTTTGAAACTGCAGTTTCTGCCACAACAGAAGGCAAACCATTGCTACATATATTCCTTTAAAATTAATTCATTTCTTCTTCCTGGTCTCTATGGATCTCCTATATGAGTTGTTGTGCCTGACAGAATGATCTAGAGAATGTTGCAGCACTAGCCTAAAGCATTTCTCCACCCCACCTCCATCACATAGGCTCTGGCACTTCCTCACAGTTCCTCCAATTCAGTTTGCTTCTTTCTTTTCTTCTAAGCCTCTTCTTCCCTCTCTCTGGCAGTAACATCCCTGCCCCCATTGCATTCTACCGGCCAGCTAACTAAGGAAAAACCCAAAACATTTTTCTGCCCTGTATTTTTCCCCAGGATTACTGTTCCTCCGTCTTTTTCTTCTAGTGGCTGTTTATTAACCCCATTATTGGAATCAGCATGGCTTTTAATGCCAATTACTAGGGGAAGTGAGCTGGTGCATGATGTTATGTTCATGTTCTGGATGTATGTTTCACATAAACATACGACTAGTCAGTATATAAAGAAAACACTGGAGCAGGAAGACTTTAGGTCTGATCCAGCATGGCTATTCTTATGTTATAGGATAAATCCTCTTTCTTATGTGTTACGTGTATATATTTACTTACTTACTTACTTGCATACTTAATTTATAAGCCTGCCTTTCTACTAACAGGAATCCGAGAGGGCGTACTAGAATTTTCAAAACACAGTTAGAGGGATTGTTAAAAATACAATAAATTATTTAAATTACATGAATACAATAAATGATAAAACAATTAAATACAGTGGTGCCTCACACAACGATGTTAATTGGTTCCAAAAAAATCAACGTTGTGTGAAACATCGTTCTGTGAAACACCATTTCCCATAGGAATGCATTGAAAACCGGTTAATCCGTTCCAATTGGAACGGATTGCCATCGCTGAGTGAAAATCCCCATAGGAAACATCGCTGTGTGAAACAATGTTTCCTTCATTGGAATGTATTGAAGCCGACTCAATACATTTCAATGGCTTTGCGAAGTCCTTTTTCGCTCCTGTAAAAGTGTCTTACAATGTTTGGAAGCTGTTTTAAATGATTGCAATGGTTAGCCCACCTCCTGAAACCTATGCAAACTGATTTTGGTGTTGTTCTGACACTTCGTTAATTTATGATGATTTTTTGTTTTTTCCATTGGAAACCATTGGATGGTCTGTCTAATGGTTTCCAATGGAGAAAACAAAAAATCATCATAAATTAACGAAGTGTCAGAACAACACCAAAATCAGTTTGCATAGGTTTCAGGAGGTGGGCTAACCATTGCAATCATTTAAAACAGCTTCCAAACATTGTAAGACACTTTTACAGGAGCGAAAAGGGAGATCGGGAAGAGCTTTAAAAGGCAAACGGAGATCAAAGAGCCCCCATAGAATCCCCCATAGGAAACATCGCTGTGTGAGGCGGCAAATTTAACAGAAAAAGGCATCGTTGTGTGAATTCATCGTTGTGTGAGGCACCCGTTGTGCAAGGCACCACTGTATATTACTCTTTACTAAATAAAACTACTTTAAAACAAACTGATACTGCCCATTATATCTAAATGCTGAAAACTATGATTTGCAAACCATATTTGGGTCGTAACAAATCTAGGATCAAATTATTGGTTCTAATCCTGTTTTGCTTATTAATTATTATGTAAATACATAACATTCCCTTGTATTTACACCTGGTTTGAAGCAGTACAGGAGGAGTTTTTTGTATGCATGGAAGGAAGAGAAGCCTCAGACTTGTTGCATGTTTCTAAATTTTGGCCACTAACTGAAAGATGGACCATTTATTTTTGTAAACATAATACAGTGGTGCCTCGCTTAGCGATTGCCTCGTTTAACGATGTATTCGCTTAGCGATGAGGTTTTAGGAGCAATCTTGTGCTCCATTTAGTGATGTTTCCAATGGGGGAATTTCGCATAGCGATGTTCAGGACCTTGCTTCGCTTAGCGATGACAGTTTAGGTCCCCCTGTTTCGCTTAGCAATGTTTTTGACAGCTCCGTTTGTGCTATTTTTAAAAGGTGTTAAATTGTTTTAAAAGGGTTTAGAGTGCTTGAAATCATTAGTGCACTTAAAAAACCCTTTGTTAACCAAATTTGGCTTCGTTCTGACTCTTTTTTAATTTTTGGTGATTTTTTTTCTCCCCCATTGAAATGCATTGAAAAGGTTTCAATGCATTCCAATGGGGGAACCGTGTTGCGCTTAGCGATGTTTCCTATGGCGATTTTCGCTTAAGGACGGCAATCCGTTCCCATTGGAACAGATTATCCAGGTTTCAATGCATCTCTATGGGAAAACGCGTTTCACTTAGTGATGTTTTCCCATAGCGATGAATTTTTTTGGAACCAATTAAAATCGTTAAGCGAGGCACCACTGTATTCTGTCCTGTAACACATATTCAAAATAGATCATGACATTTTTCAATACAAGACAGCAGTAAAACAGGGTGGTAGAAGCCAGCTGTTAAATTGTAGGATTTAGGGTCAAGTGTAATTGAGTGTACTGCCATGTATGATTACATTATATCTTTAATAGTCAATTGCCTGCATCTTTAATGATAGTTCATGATGAGGAGTGTCATTTTCAGATGTTGTTGGAATCGGCCAGCATAGCTAGTGTTGAGGAATTATGGGCATTTCAGTCCAACAATGTCTGGAAAGCCACATGTTTTCCATCCCTGCTATAGTGCAAATCTTAAATGAGCATTAACGTGGTCTTGTGGACATGTAGTTGTAATCTTGGGTGTTAGTGGGCCTTAGTAGTATCCTGTTAAACTGATGTTTATTTTAACAGTGAATTGTGGAAGCAATGTTATACAAAGTATAAAAGCTATTTACAGTAGGTAATTTTGAATATTAATATGCTTAATTTTTGCTTTTAGGACAAACAGTCATGGCAGAACGAATATGAAATATACAGTTTGCCTGGAATGAAACATGAAAATATACTACAGTTTATTGGTGCTGAGAAACGAGGAACCAATATTGATGTTGATTTGTGGCTCATAACAGCATTTCATGAAAAGGTGTTTCATTTGGTTATTTCTCATTTTAAGTTATATAATTATCATAAAACTATTTAGACCCTTTCTGTGTATGTAAATAGACTGTGTGATGTAAAGAAATAGATTTCAATGCCTTTTAATGTTACTTTCACTTCTGCTTCACAAACATTTGAAAAGGCATGCTGCTTGCCCATGTACCTCCATAGTTTCCCACTCAGTAGTCTCAGGGATCATAAAATATTGTAGAGTGTCTTCGATCTGTCTGTATCTAGAATAGAACTGCAGATGTGAGCCAGATGTTTTTTAAAAGATGCTTGTGCCGTCTGGGAATTTTTATGCACTGCATAATTTCTAAAGCCGTATGTACCTTATCTGTGACGAAGCGCAGTGTTAACTGTTTCCTGACAACATAATCTAATAAAATTTGAGAGTGCAGGATGATTTTCCACATCACAGTTGAAAATAGTCTCACAAATCAGGCATTTATGAGAGCTACTGCATGCCAAAGGTGGACACAAGCATAATTTCTTTCAGCTGCATCAAAAATGTATTGCATATGTATCATCAGTGAAGATATGCTGCTGACTTGATGTTGAATATAGTGGATAAGGAGAAGCCTGTGCAGTTTGGACTATAAACGTATGAGAAAGGTCTAAATTTGCTTTGATGTTGTTGGAATATGGTTACTTTGTAACTTGTTAAAATCAATTTAGAAGGGGAAAATATGCTGAACACTTGTTAATAAGAAATAAGATACAGTTTTTGAAATCTCCATTGTTTAGGGCTCGCTTACTGACTTTCTGAAGGCTAATGTAGTTTCATGGAATGAATTGTGTCACATTGCTGAAACTATGGCTAGAGGTTTGGCGTACCTTCATGAAGATATTCCTGGTCTAAAAGATGGGCATAAACCAGCCATATCCCATAGGTATGTTGTTGTATACATTATCTGAGCAGCTGTCATTACACTAGGACTGTGGTATCCATGGAGATCAGTTCCAAGCTCCCTTATGGATGCTGGAAATAATGGATAAATTAAGCATTTACTTTCAGTTTCTTTCATGTCTGTGCATGGTTGAGAGAGGGAATCCTGGTCCAGTCTTGCCAAAGAACTGGGTTTCCTACTTTCCTCTTTACAAGAAAGGCTTCCCTGAAGCCAGCAACTGCTGCCTCCACCTGCCCTCACCCACAAATGCAGCTTCTCCATTTCACTGGAAACTACTTTCTTCAGAGATGTCAGACCACAAGTATATTACCATTAAGGCACCTTAGTCTCTCGTTCCATCTAGTGGCCAGTCCTGGTAATACACATTGGGACTGTGTATTTCTGCGTTTTATTTTTTTCAGGCAGCAGATAAATGAAACTGCAGATACTGATCCCATGGATACAGCAGTCCTACTGTACATCCTAAATGTAGACAGGATATATTACTTTTGCTAGTACTTTAGGATTACAATATTTAATGTTATCTTCTGTGATAGTGCAACTTCAAAAAACATACAATGAGTTCAATCCAGATGTAATGTCATTTGATGTTCTGTCCTGCAAGACTTTTAAACATTTCTGATTTGCATAGAAGTTCTTTTTTAATGGTTGTTCTTGATTTTTTTTTCAAGGGACATCAAAAGCAAGAATGTGCTGTTGAAAAATAATCTTACAGCTTGTATTGCTGATTTTGGTCTTGCTTTAAAATTTGAGGCTGGGAAGTCAGCAGGTGACACACATGGTCAGGTGAGTTTAAAGCCTTTTGAGCCAATTTTCAAATTTTACTCTTATTAAAGACTGGCTGGTAGCTAGTTGGTAACTAGTTTTTTAAGCTGCCCTCTGTGCCATCAGACATTCTGGATCTGTGCTTGTGCAATACAGCATTTCTGAAACGTTTTGACCTCAGCAGAACTGGCAGTTTTTATCCACTAACAGACTATGGTTAAGAGGCAGGGCCATGTTGCTCCTTCCCAGTTACCTGAAGACTGCCACAAGCTCAAGTGAAAAGCTAGGCCTGTGGGGGGCAGATTCTGTGAAAGCATAGATGGCCACTCATAGAACTATAGCTACATGCATGTAACAACCATGAAACTATCCTTTCTGTGGCCTCTGAAGGCATTAAATTGTAAGGAGAGAAATATATGATGCTGTTCATGTACCAGTCAAGCAAAAAGACATTGGGAAAGTGACTGTAGGGGTAACATAAATATCACAGTGAGAGTACAGAGACATTTAAATTGGTTTGATTGTGAGGATGAAAACAGCAATTTAACAGACTAAAATTTAACAAGGTACATTGGGCAAGCAACACTAAAAGAAATCTTCTGGATCCATTAAATGAACCCAAAGGAAGGATAATCATAGACAGACTTATATGGAGGCAACAGGAGAGGTTCTTCATAAACCAGTGTTATGAAGATATTGGGATATCAGGAAGGAAACCTGAATGGTAGTAGGAAAGATGAAGATGCTTCTTTAAAATCGAAGAAAAGACTACATAATTTATGAACTAAAATGGTTTGCAATCCAGTTATGAGAGAACTAGTTAATGCTTTCTCACGGTGTGTAAGTCCTATCCCTGTCAGACAAATGCAAAGACAAAAAAGAAGTCCCATCACATAGGGGTCTCACATTCTCAGACAAAACAGTGGCAAGTGATGCTGTGAGCTAAGGATGGCAAACCCACCCCCCAAATCACCACCAGGAATACAGTGGTGCCTCAACTTACAAATGTCCTGACTTATTACCATTTCGAATTAGACCAGCTCCGGCTGCAAAATTTTGCTCTGACATGTGACCGGAGCTTCCCAGTTACAAACAGAAAAAGGAAGGGGGAAAAGGCGGGAAATTCAAATTGCTAACCGTTGGTAGGGGAAGAGGCTGCTTCTTTGTAGCTCTTTCGCCCCAGCAGTTAGACTGAGTGTGATCGGAGAAGGCTTCAGACTGCCTGGTAAGCTAAGGTGCTGTTTTCTGCTTTTTAAAAACTGTTTTGGGTGGGTTTTGCAGCGTGGTTTTGGGCTGGGTGGTAGGATTAGTGGTCGCATAGAGCAGATGGGCGGGATATAAATCAAATAAATAAATAAATAAATAAATAAATAAATAAATAAATAAATAAATAATGTTTCTATGCTGTGATGGGTCTTGCAGGGTTTGTTTGTTTTTTGGGGTTTTTCCCATTTCTGATGGCTCTTCCGGGTTTGTTTGCTTTTTGGTTTTTTTCCCCCATTTCTGATGGGTCTTGCACAGTTTATTTGCTCTCTGCTTTGCTTTTTTTGCATTTCCGATGGGTCTTGCACGGTTTGTTTGCTGTTCTTTTTTTTCTTCCCCCCCTTTTGTCTGAAACAGATTAATCATGTTTCAGTGCAATTCTATAGGAAATGGTGCTTTGACTTAAAACCATTTCGAGTTACAACTGGAGTTCCGAAACCAATTAAGTTTGTAAGTCGAGGCACCACTGTACTGAGGCCCACCCACCAACACAAAAAAGCTACCAAACAAAGGAGCTTCCAAAGCCTTTTAAAGTGCCTTTATTATGTAATAGTCTGACCTACGTGTTCAAGCAACAGTGGGAAAAGCCTTTTGCTAGAGTAGGACAAATGGTGTAACTGCGAGTAATAAATTGCTGCAAGTTCCAGTTCCAATGATGTTCTTTGTTATGCAGTGAGCGGTGTGACTTTGTATTCAACAGATAATGCTTGCATTGATTTCATAACTTGTGGCAAAAGTTGTGCTATTTATGCTTGCACTAACAATAGGATTTTGGCCAGTATTGAATGCACTTTGGTGTAGATGGTGAGCTAATTCAGAGTAAACTGTAAAATTTTGAACGCCTGCTGAATATTTGTAAGTTTTAAACACTGAATTATATGATCCTAAAACCTAATGGTCTTTTTTTCAAGGTTGGCACCCGAAGATACATGGCTCCAGAAGTATTAGAAGGTGCTATAAACTTCCAAAGGGATGCATTTTTGAGGATAGACATGTATGCCATGGGACTGGTCCTGTGGGAATTAGCATCACGATGTACTGCATCAGATGGTAAGTGGAACATTGTCTTTAAGACACTTGGGGAAAAATCTTTAGCTCAGTCTTTTCTAATGTATTTAAAGTATTATGCAATTCTTGTGTAGAAGGTGTTCTGAATGATGGTATTAAACCTTGAAACAAAGCATGCATAGGCAAATCACTAAATTTCAGCATTGTCTAATACATTTACCAGAATAGAGTTATGATACCAAGTTATATGTGGCCTACCTAAAAATGCATTACTTTTTAAAAAAATACAGGACCTGTGGATGAGTATATGTTGCCTTTTGAGGAAGAGGTGGGCCAGCATCCTTCTCTTGAAGATATGCAGGAAGTTGTTGTACATAAAAAGAAGAGACCTGTCTTAAGAGAGTGTTGGCAGAAGCATGCTGTAAGTAATATGTTAATACTTCCAGAGTAATATTGTGGGTTCTATTTGAAACCTAAATTACAGTTCATCTAATGTTGGGTTTTCTACTTATAGAATTATTTTTTAGATCCTCAGAGAAATATTCAAGACATTTGAATACTTCATTTTTGAGCAGACAATGCAGTTAGATGTTTCTTAAAACATTTAAATATAGTTAGTCTATTTGCGTGTAGTAACATTCTGTTTATCCATCTAGCCTGCTCCTTGAAAGTTCAGGAGGAAAGTGATGGGTACAGTGAACACAAATATACCATATTTTTCCATGTATAAAATGATACTTTTGTCTAATCTCTAGACTAAAAATTGAGGGTTGTCTTATACATAGAAGTAAGCCAAGGAAAGAACTGCATGATTACAAAACTGCCCATACCTTGCCTCTGCAAACAGGCTTCCTTCAATCATGAGGCTTAGCTTCCTACAGTCAGGAGACTTAGCTTCCTCCAATCACAGGCCTTATGTAACTGACGCCAGCTGATGCTGAACAAACCAATTGGAACACACTTCGGGGGTGGAGCATGTAGGCAGTGCTCAGAAGTGTTCTGAGCCCAGAGGCTGAATAAAGTTAAAGTGTGATGCATAATATGACAGTACTGGTATGTAAATGTTACCTAATGACTACATAAAAATGTGTTCTGTTTTATATTTAAAATATTGATTTCTTAATTTGGGGTTAGAAAAGGGGGGCATCTTATACATGGACAAATATGTTAATTGCATGGGGCAGAACAATCATGTGAAGCAATGGGTGAAGGAGCTGAAATGTATAATTCACTTTTCCTCTGTCTTTCTGGGTTCTTGCTGGTAGTGAGTAAGGTGATGCTGAATTAGTAGTGTTTTACTTCCCCACTTTGTTCACTTGCTCCTCCCCCAGTTAATTCCAGTGGAATGGAAATTAACTATGTCAGTTCTGGATCTGGGATTGCATTGTTTGTGTTTTGCAGATTGTTGAGGGACTGGAAAGGCTTGGAGTTCTCAAGATCCAGGCCTTCACCAGATCTGCATGCTGCATTTTTGCTGCTCTGTTCTGGAGGTTTCTGCACTTACAAGGGTCAGGCCTTGTGACAACAGACTTTCCCTGAGTGAGGACCTTAAATAAATGGATACCCCCCCCAAGAAACTGTAAATCTGCAGCCTAAATCTGCAGCTTAAATCTCCACAGTAAAGTTTAGTTCTATAGATTTCTGTAGAAATGCATTCTACAGAACGTCCTTCAGATTGTTGTATAAAAGTCAGCTAGAATTTAGCCTTTTGGTGTGGTTTCTCCCGCTCAACTTATCTCTTTGCATAGTTAAAATCAGGATGACCTGTTCTTTCAACTTTTTAAAAACAAACTAGCGAGGAACGTATAATAGGATGTTTCTGAAATAGTGACAAACCATATGTTTCACTAATACAGTATGTAAAAAGTAGTTCAGTCGTCTCAGTGACTACCCATTTCTAAAATGTTTTTTGGGGTGAACCTTGGCTTGCTCTTTTACTTTGTTGCTTTTTTACATGTTAGAACAATTGGATATATTCAGCACATTTTACAATAATCCTGAACTTCAGTAAATGTTAAAAACAGAAGTGCATGCCATTCCAGTATGAATTTTGCCTGCAAACCTCCCCCCTCGCCCCTCAAGCCCTTAAAAATAGGCATTTTTGGTTGTGTGGAAGTAATGAAAAAAATGGAGCTAGCTGGTGAGTATCTAGCCAGGATGTTTGTGATTGGGTTCCAATTTTAAGACAGGCGGCTCCTTATTCTTTAAGAAAGTCACCACAGGAGATGGGGCAACATTATATAACAGTTTAATATCTTTTAACGGAGTTGTATGAACAACAACTTCAGTGGGTCCAACAGGACCAGCAACCAATGATGTCTCAGGCCATATTTCATGTAATCCCGAAAGTGCCCTTTAATGAGGGGCCATTCCAAATTTCTCATGATCAGTAGGTTTCTGCATGGCATGGCTTCTCACTGCACAAATAGTCCTGCAACATGGGTGTAGAGCCCAATCATTTTCGGGGTGCGTCACACCGGTTGGTATTGGGTCTGGATGCACCACTTTCCTCCAGGGACCTTTCCCTCTTGGATAGGTCCATTCCAGCGGCTCTACCTCTCCTAACTATATATCAATTCCCCCACCTTCCTTGACCTTCGAAACCTTCCTCTCACGATTGTCCTTTTTCTCCCCCCTTGTGAACAAAGGAGAATACATAGGGTCCTTCTGCACTTTGTGGGACCATCTTGCCTTCTTCTCCACCCTCTACCTCTGGGCTTTTCCACTCTTCCAATCCCCAGCTTCTCTTCTCCTTTCTTATCCTTTCCAGCCCGCTCCCATCCTTTTTCTCTGACATTAAAAAGCCTTCCACTATTGGCTGAACCTTTGCCACTATCAATTTTCCACCTTCTTTTCCTAACCTCCTGCCTTCTCCTCCCAATGCCATAATTTGGACCATTGAAGGTAACAAGTGCTGAATCCTTCCATCTTGGATGAGTGAGAGGACGGCTCACTTCTGGGTTCAGCCCCTTGCCCTAGTTGATCCTCAAAAAGTTTTACAGGTTTATCACCCATCATTAGGAAATTTCTGTTCCAAATTCTGCTTAGTGCAGCTTTTGAAATTTGAAGAAAACCATTAGGGACCTCCTTGTTAACCTCCAGTGAGGTACTTCTTTAGGTATTCAAGTTTCCAGTCCTTCAGATCTTTTACATGTAGTAACGGGCAAACTGGGTTAGGCATGGGGGATGACAGATAGCCAGTATAATATGCTCTCTGCAGCCTGACTTAGTGATAAATTATGCACCAACTGTTGCTTCTGAGTCTTTTTCGAAAGGCAGTCCCACGTAAGAGTATTGCCACTCACCAGACGTCCTTGTTGCAGTTTTGCTCAGTTCCTAAATTCATCCAAATATTACTTTGTGATACCTCTTTAAAGATTCCACTATTTCATTTAATGTCATTGGGGTTTTATTTATCTATTGTTAACGTTTCTCTCTAGGGAATGGCAATGCTCTGTGAAACAATAGAAGAGTGTTGGGATCATGATGCAGAAGCTCGATTATCAGCGGGCTGTGTAGAGGAACGGATTATTCAGATGCAAAGACTAACAAACATTATAACGACAGAAGACATTGTGACTGTGGTCACTATGGTGACAAATGTGGACTTTCCACCCAAAGAATCCAGTCTATGATAGTTGCACTGGTCACACATCTTGACCGAAAAGACTCTGTGAACAGGAGCTGCTAAGCTAACAGGCCTGTTTCTGGTCAACCGTTTTCTTCGTGACATATGGAATGGTAAGTCTGCCTTTGGAGTGTCAGTAGGAAGACGCCTGTTTGCCCTACTCCAGGCATGGATCCAGAAGACTTATAGCATTCCTTGCATATGACTGAAGGACGTGAAGAACTGAGGAAATGGCAAAATAATGTTAACAAACTTATTTGGAGAACATGGACCTATCCTGGCTAGTCAAGCATTTTAAAAAGCTGACATTGTATTTCTTAACATGTCAGATTAATTCCTTTAAAATGAACTACTGCTATTTTTTTTAAATCAAACATTTCATTTCAGATTTAAGAAAAAGGGTAACTTGTTTTTATTGCATTTGCTGTTGTGTTTATATAAATGACTATTGTAATGCCAATATGACACAGCTTGTGAATGTTTAGTGTGCTGCTGTTCTATGTAATCAAAGTGGGATCTAGCAAAAAGGCTTCCAAGCATTACTTAACCTCCCTCAACAAGGTATACCTCAGTTCCACCTATGCTTAATTGTTGAATTGACAACACTAACGAACCTGAGATAATAAATTGATCCAGATTTTGTAAATTATGTATTTACAGATTTAAGGTGTGTTTTTTAAAGATGGTAAGCTGTGCTTCATGCTAACAGTCAATGGCCATTCCTGAAATAGTGTGTTAGCCTTTCCTTGTTCTAGTTTGTGTATAAAAATGTATTGTGTGTTAAATGGCAAACTCCCCCAATTTTTAGTTTAAAGCTATATTTTACCTCCAGTTCCCTAAATATTGCATACATTTATTTTACTAAATATTTAGGTTTGCTGTGTGAAAATGATAATTTGAAAATTTAAGCATGATTCTTTTTTTTTTAATTATGTGAGGTATGGCACTGGAAAGCTATTCTTTTGAAAGGAGCTTCCCCCTGCTCCCAATTTTATGTATTCTTATGTTTTGCCTAGCATATTTTTTGTTTTACTAAACAGGATACAGAGGTTGGATCCAGAGATAGCTGATGCAGTGTGGCTGGTGGAAGAAACTTCCTCAGCTTCTCTTCATCAGCTGCTCCAGCTTTTCAAAAATACTACACCAAAGTTACCCTGACATTTGGTGCATCATTTTGGGGGGATAGGAGGGCCACTGTGGTGGGAAAATCAGTCTGCCAGCCATGTTGCATGTGCCAAAATCTGCATTCAACCTATGTTACTGTTTCAGGATCACCTCAGGAAGCTTAGTTTCCCAGAACTCCTCATTCTTCATGCATTACCTTTTGCAACTCTGCAACGCTCTTTGGTGCCGACTTGTCAGAGTAATACACGTCTGTGATTCATAGGTTTTCCCTATGATCATAAAAAAATGAAAACTACAGCTGCACAATTTCTTTTAAAGAAAACATGCTTACCATCAAATATGCAATTATTTCTGTAATGACAATGTAGCACAGTCTAGCAAAAAAACAAAAGAGAGAGAAACCTATAGTTTTAAATTACACTACTGTATTCAAGAATTACAGGCAACTTAAGATGTCAGGCCTTTCCATTGAAAGTTTAGCAAAAAGGGCAGTAAGTAGACAGGTGCCAAAGTAATTTTGAAAAGTAATAATACACTACAGTTATTTAATCAGCTACATGTTTGCAGGCCAAAGTACGTTAATGTTCTAAAACTAAAGTACCAACAGTAGCCAGTATTATGAGATTCTGGTCAGGTCATTTTTTAAAAAATGCATTAGGATTTTTTTTTAATGTCAAAATCAGATATTCACTGTGAATGCTTTCTTCTGAACAGTTATTTATGAAACCACAGTGTTTTCTTCGGTAGTTTTCTTTTTAAAAAAGGATTATTTATAAACAACATTTTGGGTACCAAATTCTGAAAAATGGAGAAAGGTACCAGCAATTTTTTTTCATAACTGGCATACCAGTGCAATTTTGACTCATAATTTTATGGTAGCCAAAAGATCCCCATATCCTTCTTTGGTTACAAGTACTGTCAGTACAACATGCTACAGGTACAACTTGCTAATTTTGTTTGTTGATGAACATAGGGGGACTGTGTTGCAGTTTAAATAAAGGAGGGTTATTTGCTTGATTCTGATTATAGGCATCGATACAACAATCTCAACTCGAAGACCCATGCCTAAAAAGAGCTGAACAATTGATAAATCTAGTTTCTTCTCAAAATGACAACATGTAAACTAGGAAAATGCAGCAACTATTATTAGTGGTCATCCAAAAACGTGAATACATTAACCATTTCTAGCTGAAAACCTAGGTGCAATGTTTGTCGAGACAGTTGTCCCCAAATTTTCATAGAGCAGGTTTCTATCCAACAAATGCACACCCATGACCTGAGCCAGGAGGAACATTTTTCTCATGTATTTTTATTAGTATGTTTCTCATTTCAAGTTATATAGGGAAAATCATCAAAACTGACAATCAGAGTAATGAGTCTTCATTTATACATTCATAAATTCTGAAATCCCCCAAACAACTCGAGTTTGATATTTGTAATGGGAATGATACTACATGTCGGAATTGTAAAGTTAGCTTTTAGAAGGATCTGTAAAATTGCAAAAGAACACAAAACTGTTTTCATCTATACTTAATACGTTGCAGGGAATCTCAAAACCTGTTTCCAACTTTAAGAGAAAATATAGAGGTGGGCAAGTTTCTAAAAATGCTTAAGCCAAGACCATAAGTTAAAGCCAACAATTTTTTTAGTAAGTCTGAGCTAGGAATGATGCTCTGCTTTCTGACAGATATTGTGACCATTGTTGCTTTTTGTATTTGAATCATACAGCTTGTGTGGATCTGGCCAGCTCTGGTGGTTTAACTTGTATCTTTGATGTGTGAAGAAAAGCTGGAGCCCAAGCTCAAGCTTCAAGTTGTCTTTGGTCTGCCTGTATCTACTTAGTTGGCTGCCATATAATTGCCACAGGATTTTACAGATTAGCCAGTTTTGTGATCAATTTAAAAGTCTAAACTTTGCAGTACCTTTTCAAGTTTCTGTTAGTTGCTGAGAACTTTTTAATCACATGATGCATGACTACTCTTTGTACAGTTGCTAAATATAACTTAACATTTCAGAACAGATTGTGCCTCGTAAATTGTTGGAGTTATTTGACCTAGCATTCTCATTCATGGTGGTATTATGAAAATAAGTCTGGATTAAAATACACAACTTTATACCTTCTTTGATAGCAAAATCCATGTGGAGTAGTTTTGCCATAACTAAGGTGTAATCTCAGATGTAGTAGTAATAAATATTGTTCATACTACAGTTCTACAGGAGAAATTGTTGGCTGTAGTTTAACAAAGTGAGGTGACTGATTGGTTGACCTTTTTCCAGTTCTCTTTTTAACCTTTTTAATGCATTTTTATTAGGAATATTTGGTATAAGATGCAGAAAGCGGTGTACAGGATTATGAGCAAACGATAAAAATAATATCCTTGTTGGAACACCATTTACCTCAAGATACTCAACCAGCGGTACTTTTTTCTTTTAATGCACACTCAGTCCATATAAGATGTTACCTCTCAAGATATTGGTAAGCAATTATTTTAGCTTTACTCTGTACTTGTCAGTGTTCTGGGCACAGGTTGTTGTACTACTGTCAGATTGCTCTTGCTATTTTTGGCAAGTATTTAAAAAGAAAATAACCCCATCCTGGATAAAAGTGATTGTGAAATATTGTATAAATGTATGCTTTCTCTTTCCCTATCCCCACAGAAACATGAATAAAAAATTAAATGACTACTATGATTTGCATACTTATTTTCTAGTTTAGTTCTTCAAAATACAGTAAAATGCTATATTGTATCTATTGTGTTTATAGACCTCTCAGATTTTTGTCTTACCACTGGAAGTGGTAAGCAAGGGGAAAAAAATTATAGTTCTATATCAAAATACGAGTGCTAATAAAATAGACCCATGAAGGGAGAGGTCAGTATGTGTAAATACCATTGATTCAGTGGGTCTACTCTACTCAGCACTAACAGTTTTGTTTAGGCCACAGTTAGTAGTCTTATACTTTGTTTAAATTAGTATGAGGCCAAATCAACCCTGAGTGCTCACTGGAAGCTCAGATCCTGAAGCTGAGGCTCCAATACTTTGGCCATCTGATGAGAAGAGAAGAGTCCCTGGAATTGACCCTGATCTTAGGAAAGTGTGAAGGCAAGAGGAGAAGGGGATGACAGAGGATGAGATGGATGGACAGTGTCATCGAAGCTACCAACATGAATTTGATCAAACTCTGGGAGGCAGTGGAAGACTCTGGTCTATGGGGTCATGAAGAGTCGGACATGACTTAACAACTAAACAACAACATTTATAAAGCTTATTAAGTACATTGAAATTATGGACATGTTTCCTCCAAAGTAACCACCCTCGGAAAAGCAGCTATATATAGGAGTGCAGACTTTTAATACACATTTTATACACTACATAAAGTGTACACAGACATTTCACTTACTGTATTTGAAATGTAGTGTTGGAAAAGAGTTCTACAGATAGTATGACTTGTCAGAAAGATAAGTGGACTTTCAGTACAAGCTAAAATAACCAAACAAGGGATACTGTAGTACCATCATAAGAAGAGAAGCTCACTGGAAATGGCAGCAATGCAAGAAAAAGTGCAAAGCAGTAGGAAAAGAGGAAGACTGCACATGAGATGGATTGACACAATAAAGAAACCCACAGTCTTTTGTTTGGTGTTGCAGTCAAAGTACGGCCAGGAGCAGAAAGACTGGAATTCAGATTTTGGGAATAAAATGCGATACTTTTGTCTGCTTTGGGTATGATAAATAAACACGATTGCTACACACTTCATATTTCTGCTGTTCTCAGCAGAAACTGCAGGACTAAATGCAGTGGAGATTAAGTTTTGAGCCAGTCTCTGTCTCTCCCTCCCTCTCTCTCTCACTCACACGCAAACACACACAAAAACACACCCTCGTTCCCTCCATTTTGTACATACATGTAAACAAGCTTGATGAAGTTGCACGTTCCTTCCCTCAACTGGAGCTTTCCCTCCTTGAATCAGTTCCCTTTTTTTCAGTTTTGAGTCTCTCCCCCCACACACCCCCTCGCTCCCTCAATTTTGTACATACATTTAAATACGCTTGATGAAGTTGCACATTCTTTCCCTCCTTAACCTGGAGCCTTTCCCTCCTGCTTGTGGTCACCTCCAGGTGGAAGCAGTCATTCACAATCCCTGGATTGAGGGGGGGGAGGGGGCAGCTGTAATCAGTCAAGCAGGCTTATCTCTGATCTCTTAAAGAAGGAGTGCCAGAACCAAAGAAAATAGCAGGAAGAGGTGGCTGACGATGGTGCAGTTTGAGATTCGGCTGTGGGGTGGGGGGTGTGGATAGTGGGGGTTGGTAACGGAGGGGTAGCGCTCTGCTTGTGTGCCAAGGGAGACGTCTCCGTGTGCCACCTGTGGCACTCATGCCATAGATTCGCCATCACTGATATAGGAGAACACAGAAAGACCCTCCCTGAAGAATGTGAACACATTTGAGTGTCCACTGGGCAACGATGGCACCAGTCAGCTATTGCTTCCATTTCACAAGTCCTTATACTTTGTGCTCTTCCATTCCAGAAATACCAGCATGAGGTGGACATCACTAGATGAGTGACTATATGACTTTCACAATGGCCCACAAGTGGCCGTGAAGAATGAAAGGGACCTTGGTAAGGCCAAAAGTAATAATCTCATAGAAAATATGTAAATGCTATATTAGTCAACCATACGCACCAAACATAATCTGATGCTATCAGAGCTAGGTAGCTGCGCAGTATTCTCCATTCATTAACCACCTAATGCAACCTTTTCCTTTAAAACCCTGAATGTCTTGCTTTAGATGTGAGCGATTACAAGAAGAGACGTGCACCTTTAGTTGTTGTTTACATAAACAGAAATTAAATTTTATAATGGGGGACAGCAATTGTCACAGCAGTATCTGGGGATATGTTTGTAATTATAACAATGGAGAAACGGTGCTAAAATGGGCAGAAAAGTCTCAACTAGCCTTTAATATTTGTGATAAGACATTTCCCTCATCTTTCCACAGCAGAAGATGGTAACGTGGTTATAACCCAAACTTGGTATTCGCTAATGACCTAATAGCCCAACAGTTTATAAAATCAGTCTGTACCCTAATTCCAAATATGCAGCAGAGGACCATACTGTGTCAGCTCACGGCAGCAATGCAACAATAATTCCACAGAAGATACATTTTTTAAGAACTCAGTTGGCAGAATTTCAGTACATTAAACATCTGTCTGATCCCAGAGGCCCATGAGCAGTTCACTGAAGCAGTGAAAATATTGGCTGGCTGTCTATACCAGAGGATGTAGAACCAACTACCTTCAAGATTGGAAAGTCACAGAAATGAATTATTTATTTTTGATTATTTTAACAAACAAATAAACATTTTTGGCTGGCAGTGATTTATTTATTTGGTCTCAGAAATTAAAGAGATTGGATAAAACTCGTGGAAGAAATAAACGTGGAGAAACACGTGAGTGGTCATCTGTGAATTCATACATACAGGTAGTTCTGCACCTGCACAAAATAATCTGAGGAATATTCTAGAGCGTTTTACCTCTCCCTTCACTCACATACTGCTCCACCCAATGGTTATTCCCTCAGTTCCCTTTATCTGCAGCCAAGCACAAATATGTAAAGCATCACAGAGGGGAGGTTGTGTGGGTTGTGTGAATGCACGGATGACTGCTCTAAGAGCCACAATTACAAGCAAATTATCTCTCCTTCATGGTCTCTGTAAAATCACAACATGGGTAGCTCCCAAACTCACTTGGCAGGTCAGAGGGATGTCACACCAACATTATAGATAACATTACCAAAAGATGCATCTAGCTCCTTTTACCTTGAGTCTATAATGGTTTACAAAGACCAAGTTGCAGCCTTACAAATGTCTTGCAACTGGGTTCCTTTAAAAAAAGGCTGTTGATGCAACCACAGCTTGCATGGAATGCCCCTTCAAAATAACTGGTAACAGGCGATTTGCAAGTTGGTAAGATAATGAAATTGTCTTTATAATCTGTTTTGAAAGTGAGAAGACAGTTTATTTATTAAATTTATACCCCGCCCCTCTAGACCATGTCTACTCGGGGCGGCTTACAACATAAAATAAATCAATATAAAATATATATAATCGTAAAAATACTTTCTTTTTCAGTTGCTTTCTTTTTCTTTTCCATTGATAGCAATCTGATTTTCTGAATGAACTAGGGCTATCTACATAAAAGTCTAAAGTGTGAAAGGTTGGTAAGACTATTAGATGATGCATGAAAATGGCTAAAAATTATCTATCAGTAAATAAGGTGACTTTGTCTTTATGAAATCTGAGATAGGCTTTATCACAGCATAAAGCTGACTACTTGCTTACCTTTCTTGCTGAAGTTATATCTGCTAGGAATAGTCTTATATGACAGTAAATGTACGCTAGCTTTGGCCTTTGGTTTGAATGGGGACCTTGTTAGCTGATTTAACACTAGAGACAAAGACCACTGCAGTGTTGGAGGTCTTATGTCTGGACAGATATTATTTAATCCTCTTAAAAACATCTTAATACGTTTGAGAACAGTTCAGAGAAAAAAGTATTTTGGGTGGTGTGTCACAATTACCAACAAATATATTTTTAATGAGAACTGAGCAAGTCTTGAGAAGGAAACACAAGATACAGATGTATATACTTTGTTTACAAAGTTTTAAAACTTCCACTTGTAAAAATAGCACTTTCTAGTTGGTCTTTTTTGAGATTCTCATAAGACTTTTACTATTGTGGGATAATTAAGTAGGCTGTTAATTTTAGATTCTCTAGGTTGGGATTATAGACTTCCCCCTGATGACATGCTTTCACAGTGATTCCCAACCTTGGGTCCCCAGATTTTCTTGGGACTACAACTTCCAGAAATCCTGGCTAGCACAGCTAGTGGTGAAAGCTTCTGGACATTTTAGTCCAAGAACATCTGGGAACCCAAGGCTGGGAACCACTTTGCTATCAGATTTGGCTCTAGTGTTAGTCTTATACTGTATACTCTTGTGCCATTAACAGTAGTGTTGTAAACCATGGTTGACAAAGCCATCATGGGGTTATTAGAATTGCTGATTCCCACCACTCTTTGCTTCCCCTGCTCCCTTGGCATCCATAGCTCTCCAGCACAACAGGCAGGGACTGACTGTTAGGATCCCTTTGCCTCTATGAAGACCTGCCTCTGTGTTCCACATCTGCTAGTGCCTCTTCTCTCTCTCCTCTTTCCCCAATAAGAGGTCAACGGCTTTGTCATAATTCAGCCCTCCCCTGAGGAAACAAGTCTCTGCAAGGTTTGGATACAAGGGTTTAACTTCAAAGCCCACTCCCAACCTTCCAGGAGATGCTCCTCTATTTTTCCTGCTTCTACTCTCCAGGCCTTTATTTCCCTTGAGTTATCCCTGCCTTCTCCCCCCTTCAGACCCTTTTTTTCTTTTATATCTTCTCCTTATTTCTCCTCACTCCGTTTTCTCTTTTCCACGTTTTCTTCTCTTTGTATTTGGTCTTCTGCCTCAGGGGTCTTCCTTCTGTCTTTCCCTCTTGATTTACTGGTTCAGTACCCCAGACACTAGTTGTTTTCCATGGGAATAAGGGACAGCACTCTTGACAGGGATCATTGCCTTCCTGTCCTGGGTATCACAATCTCTAATTGGTTTATATGTTGTGTTTTCTCTTGATGCAGCTATGGCACATGTATCTGTCTTCCTTGGCAATGGGTGCCCCATCCTGGCAAAATGGCAAACACCCCATCCTGGCAAAGGCTGAGGTGTTTTGAAAGGCATGCCTCTCTAAGGATCAAGTATGCAGTTTAGAGTATCTTCGGGACTCAGTACTATTCAGGGGAGCACAGATCACTTTTACCCACTTCACAAGTTGTCCCCCTATTTTAAGAAAGCAGTTTAAAAATATACAACCAATACATAAAACATATTATGTGGCTAAAATATACAAAATGCAATTTTAATATGTAGTCAGGTCATAAAACGTATTATGTGGTTAAAATATACAAAATGCAATTTAAAAAGTGTACAGCCAGTTAACATATTATGTGGTTAAAATACACAAAATGTTATTAAAAAGTGTACAAATAATAATTTATTGTGTACTAGTTGTAAAATATGGGAAGAATCAAATACAGCATTTTTATAGCTATCCTTTGAACCACTGGATCATCTAGGGCAAAATGATTTGGACAGGGTCTTTGGGTTATATGGAGTTCTTCCTACATATTTGTAAAGATCTGTAAATATTTCCTCCCTTCGGTTGGAACCACAACATTTCTCTATGCTAGACAATAAACCACCCTCATGCTAAAACCAGTCTACCTGTGAACTCAGGAGACTATAAGGGAGCGCTGTGCCATTGCTGCTGCACAAAATTTTGCTGCAGAGCGTGTAATAAGGGAGTCTTGATCGGAAAGAAGTAGCTTGATGTAAAATTCATCAGGTCTCCCTGGATATCTGAGGATGACTGGGCTCAGGAGGTTGGTGTGTAGATCTCTATAGAAATGACAGTACAGTAAAACAAGACCTACAGTTTCCACTTGGCCATCATTACACCTTGTTATAGTCATCAATGATTTGCTCGCATCTAAACTGAAAAATCCTAACATACTCTTATGAAGACTACTTTTAAAGCCTATTTCGAACAATCCTTTACATCAAAAAATTCTTCAGAAAATTTTGACAACTAAATGTGGAAAGCTGAAGTTTGGTTCCTAAGTCAGCAAAGACAGCTGCAGGCAATGATCAAGTATTTCTGAAGGCAGGCCACTGTTCTACAGTGATAACCTACCACACCAACAGGCATATCCACACTAGTACCTATGTTGAACATATTATGGAGCTACAAAGACTGTAAAAAATAATATAGTCTACATTAGCAAATTACACCTTACAGCCACTGTTTACCTAGACAACAGGATCTAGCCACTATACTTGAGGGCACAGTTAAAGACTTCTCTTTGATGTTATTAGTTTAGGAGTCATATATAATTAAGTTTGAAGTTTTGCAATATAATGGGAAGAAACCCAGATTCCTTTACGAAAATGTAAAATTCCGGATTTGAAAAAATTAAAGGCAATGCTGCCACTCTGTAAGCAAGACCTCTCACTGATAACTTCGTGTTCTTCAGGCTAAGATTCTCAGGGCCAGGGAGCAGGCGTCCTTACTGTTTGGTGTAATCATATTCAGCTGCATGCCCAAAGAAACGAGCATGCCCTGCATCAATGACAGGTACTATCCCACATGCAGTTAGGTTGTGACTGGCAAATTAAATCTGCCTTGGGTTGGTAAGGGTGGTGTATAAATATTTTAGACTCTTGGAGCCTGCTTTCATGTTTCTTTGGGAGTAGTGGTGATGGGTTAGCCAGGCTAAGCTCTTGAAAAATGCTGCCATGTTTTAAATAAGCAATGTCAGTTAACCCAGAAACTTTTATTCTTCTTATTAAGAAGAATATTGCTACACTTCTGACAGCCATCAGAAAAGCTGTATTTGCACTGATGTTTACTAATGTTAGCTCAGAGACAGAAAACAAAAAGGGAAATGGAAATACATAACACAGAAAGATACACCAGAGCCATTTGTTAGCCTGTAACATGTCAGGATTGAAGCACTGAAATAATTGCCCTGTAGTATCAGGATTTTAATCAAACTGCATAAGAAAGTTGCTCTGTCCTTATGAAAAAAAACTTCATGATTTCAACAAAAGGATCTTTTATAGCATCTTAAAGTTTTGAGAAAAACTGTCTGTAACTCTCCAGCTCATGTTCGGCAGGCAGCAATTAATATTATTATAGGGCAATCCCCTTCTGTTATTTTATATCAAAACAGCATGTCATACAAGACAAGAACTGAAATGAACTAGCATCACTAGTTTAATTTAATTTACAACATGGAAAACAATTTAAATAGGACTTAGGTGAAAATGATTTACATCCTTGAAAACTTTGCTTTTTTATCAAAGAAAAATCTTGCTCATATTTTAACTTGTACACTGTGCAACTAATCACAAATGTCCATAATTGCAAGAAGCAGCTTTCCACTGACAATAATAATTCCACATCTGGTTAAGTATTAACTTCCGTGAAATCCAACCCTCTAACAATTACAGTCAGTTCACTGAAGACACAGCCCACTGTTTAACATCTGTGGGGCAATTTGGGTAGACCTGCAAAGCATCCATAATTTGGCTGTTGTCCAAAAGCAGTTTCATTAATAAGTATTCTTTCTGTGCACAGAAGGATGGCCCTTCAACAGGCTTTATCAACTCAAGATGCTGCAGATGTTCAAAAGCCTAAAAATAAAAGAATGCAAGTTATTTATAAATAGCATAATTTCCCACTGTTCTTCAGAAACAGAGAAAAAACAATTTCAGTGTAAACTATTTTGTAATTATAAAAATAATGCAGTAAAAACAAACAAACACAAAAACCTTGAAATTAAGACACCTCTAAACCTGGCATTTAATTGCAACCAGGAAGGGTGAATGGCTGGCTCTTATATTGTTTCACTACTAGTCCCAACATCTTTAGCAAGGATGGTCAACAATGAGGGATCTAATGCAAGTTGGAATCCACAATATCTGGAGGGCTACATGTCTCAAACCCTTGCTTTATGCTATTAGCTTAACCTCAAAAATCATCGCAAAAAGATGTTCATATTCAGGGAAGGAATCTACAGAAATGCATACAATTTACACTAGAGGGCAGCACAGTATCAGACAAAGTTAGAACTGCTCAGTGATCTTCCATAAATTAGTCTTATTTTTAGCAAAATTGGAAGAAATTGTAATTACAAGAAATTGTATTACACACTGATTCCAAACAATTCAGTGTCTGTGACAATACAAAGGGAACTGGAATACATGCAAGTCAAACATACCTTCAGAACAACAGGCTTCTCAAAACTATATACTGTATGTGTTTTTCTCTGAACAAACTTCTGATACTCTGCATTAAGACATAAATATTACACTAGTTTTTGAGGAAATAAACCATTTGTTTTATAAAGAATCTAATGTACTTTGAACTGTAACAGTCCACTGTATCCAAAACTTACTTAATCAGTAAGTTGTAAATGAATTATTTTGAAATACTTTAATAAACAGTAAAGAATCTCATGTCATCTCACCATTATAAACCATCTGAAAATTAAATGGCTCTCCTTCATAAGTATCATTTAAATGTTTCATAGCTATAACAAGGCAGAATTCCAATACAGACAGACCTACAAGAAAAATGATAGTTAATATCTCTCGTTGCACTTAATACCTCTAAATAACATAGCTTTCAAAATTGGGTGTCAACACATACATTTTATTATTTTGGTAGCACATATTCCATTACCACTTCCATTAAATTTTAAATATGAAAAACTACCTACGTCTGGGCTTCAAAAGCCACTGCATTAAGAAATGTTTTAGTTGGAAGAAAAATATCCAAAACACGAGAGTGGAAAAGTGTGAACTTGGGACCACACAGTAGACCCCAGCCCATTTTTGACCCAGCAAAAAAAGGCAAATGACTATTCTTGAAAGGGTCCAGGAGCAGTGATCTGCCTAATAAAAGAGGTCGCAAGAGATGCGCATACTGCTCAACGTCCTCAGTTTTGAATTTCTCAAAACCAGAAGTAGACTTCTAGCCAGTTTGTTTTGCTTGAACAAAATTATCAAGATTTCAGTCATAAGAGAACACAGTCATGCAAAGCATTTCTAATCCTGCTTATGTTTGTCAATTGGAGGAAAGTAACCTTTCTATTTTAGATTATGACATGCAGACCTCTCCTACACCGGCTATATAACTCCGCCCCCGGCCCCTAGTGCCTCAGTTCCAAGGAACAGACCGCTGCTGCCCAGCATGCAATGGCACACGTGACGGACAGCGGAGAGGAGGGCGGGGAGTGCAAATTCACAGATGACCACTCAAAGAACCAAAGTTACAGGTAAGTAACTTCTTTTTCTCCTTCATGGTCTCTGTGAATGCACACTAATGGGTGACTGGAGGAGAGACGTCACAAAAGTGCAAAAGCCAGGACAGCTTGACCTATCACAGCCTGAGCCTTCGGACAGACATCCAGGCGGTACTGCGAGATGAAGGTAGACTAAGTGGCAAATGTGGCAGCGTGGCAGACATCCGCGATGCCCACTCCACGGAGAAAGGCCGTTGAGGATGCTACAGCTCTAGTAGAGTGAGCTCTCACTGATTTTGGAAGGAGTCCCTTCCAAGTTATAGGCAAGATGGATTGTCTGGACTATTAATCTAGAGATGTTCTGAGAGGAAGCCGGTGCTCCAAAGGAAGAGCCAGCAAAAGTGAGAAAGAGACATTGTGAGGCACAAAAGGTGGTCGTGTGGTGCACATAATATGACAGAGCATGCTTCATGTCCAGAGCAGTCACAGGAAGGATAGTTGGCTGGTTCAAATGGAAGGCAGAAGATATCCTAGGCAAGAAGGTAAGGTCTGGCCGTAAGGTTACTTTGCAGAAAGGAGGTTCTGCTCTTAGTGTAGCCAGTCCTCCAGCCCTGCCAGCTGAGGTTATCGCCAGGAGAAAAGCAGTCTTGAGGGTTAGCAAGCGGAGCGATGCTGATGCCAAGGGCTTGAAGGGAGGCCTCATAAGCTGCTGAAGAACTAACTGGAAAGACCACTGGGGTGTTAGTGGTCTTATAGGCAAGGCGCTTATTTTCCAGGCCTCGGAGAAATAGCTTGCAGGTAGAACGGGCCAGCCCCAGGCAAAACAGGTGTAGGAGAAACTGAAGGAGTGCACCCAGAAACATTGGCCTAGTAGGCAAATGAAATCTTGATGCAAAGTGACAGAATGCCTACCAATTATAGGAGTAGGTCAAGGTAGTAGAAGGTTTGCAAGCATGATTGAGCATGTCTGTTACACTCAGGGAAGTCTCGAAGCCGTCAGGTGGAGGGACTCGAGGTCCGGATGAAATACCTGACCTCTGTCTCGAGACAGTAGATGAGGGGCCAGCTGCAGCCTGTTGTATTCCACGGCTCACGGGAGCAGGATCGAGAATCATGGCTGGCGAGGTGACCAAGCATGACATTTGCACACATATTGGACTCGAATGACAGTCCTCTGAAGAAGGGGGAAAGTGGAAACATGTAGAGGAGGCCCCGTGACCAATTCATCAGGAAGGCATCCCCTAGGGAGTTGCGGCCAATGCCGGCCAGGGAGCAGAACATGGCCCACTTCTTGTTCATCCGGGATGCAAAAATGTCTATGTCTGGAGTCCCCCATCAGTGACAGAGGCGGCGAAAGATGGCATTGTCGAGAGCCTGCTCGTGAGAGCAGAACTGTAGTCTGCTGAGATGGTTTGCTAAGGAATTGTTCCTGCCTGTCAATATACACCCACTGGATAAATGTGGCAAGCATAACACCATTCCGAAAGGTTGATGGTGTGACACAGAAGGCAAAACGAGTGTGTGCCGCCCTGCTTGTTTATATAATAAACTGCAGTGGCATCGTCCGACGCAACCGAGACCACTCAACCATGGAGTAGGGGCTCGAAGGCCCAAAACGCACTGGTGATATGCAGGCTGGCTTGGATGCATTGGTGATATGCAGCAGCCGTGGACAGCATGGTGGTGTAGACAAGAACCCCCCCCCCCCAACCTGACGGCTGGCATCCTCAGTTAACTGAACCATCAGGGTCAAGAGACCAAGGTAAAGGTAAAGGTAAATTTTTGTCCAGTCGTGTTTGACTCTAGGGGGCAGTACTCATCCCCGTTTCCAAGCCATAGAGCCAGTGTTTTGTCCGAAGAAAATCTTCCGTGGTCACATGGCCAGTGCGACTTAGACACGGAACGCTGTTACCTTCCCACCGAGGTGGTCCCTATTTTACTTGCATTTGCATGCTTTCGAACCGCTAGGTTGGCGGGAGCTGGGACAAGCGACGGGCGCTCACTCCGTCATGTGGATTTGATCTTACGACTGCTTGGTCTTCTGACCCTGCAGCACAGAGGCTTCTGCAGTTTAGCCCGCAGCGCCACCACATCCCCCCAAGAGACCAAAGAGTCTCCCTATCCGTAGGTTGTGGGGGATTTTCACCAGTCCAGTTGTGCAGCAAGCTTTGGCATCACCTGGAGCAACGTGGATGGATGGTCGCAAGATGTCCGAAAGAGTGAGAGAAACCAGGCTTGAAGGGACCGCATCCTTAATCGAGCATGCTGTACTAGAGCTGTGGTAGTTGCCATCAGCCCCAGAAGTCACTGGACCTGTAGGGCAGGGACCAAGCGCTTGAAGAAAAGGAGCATAACAAACCATGCATTTTCACAATCTTGTTGTCAAGAAAGCATCCAAAGTCACATTAATATAATTTACACATAGTGTAGGTTGCAAAGTCGACTCCTCTATGTTGACCTTTAGTCCTAACACTGACAAAAGAGACAGTGTCAAGGATGTGTGTTTACAAGCTTGTGACTTGGACTCAGCGACCAGGAGCCAGTTATCCAAATATGAGTAAACAGTGATTCCTCCTACTGAAAACCTGAAAAAGCATTGATGGTCTGACCAGATGCTAGCATGAAAATGAGCATCTTACAGTTCAATCATGGTAAACCAACTCCCTGGACGTAACATGTGAATAACAGAGTTCAAGGAAGCAATACAGAATTTTCGTGGAGTAATAAATGAATTCAGGCCTCCAAGATCAAGGATGGGCCAGAAACTTCCATCCTTTTTGGGGATTTGCAAAGGAACAATAGCATCGTTCCCGAACAAGGCCTGAATTTCATCTTCCAAAGACAGGGGGTACATCAAATTCAGTGGCATAGCTGGTAGCTATGATAGAAAGTACTGAAGTGTTAGACGTGAAGGAACACCAATTGGAAAGACAAGGGGTCAAATGGACTGATTGGTAAACGACAGAGAAGTCAGGTGCATTAAAGAGACTGCTTGGTTTTGCGGTCCTGCCTGCGGTTTTGTTGGTCAGGGCACTGCCTGCCCACATGTCTAGGAGGGGTGGCAGTTGGTAACTTTGGGTTGGGGCCTTTGACATTCCTGGGATGCCCTAGGCCGGTAGGAACATCTCCAGGTACTCGAGGTTGTTGCACCACAAATTACCGTGCCATCTTCTGGAGCTTGAGCAGGTTATCAAGAATAACATCAGTTTTCTGATCAAAAAGCCCTACACCATCAAACAGCAGGTCCTCGATCCACCAGTTGTTTGCATGCTGGTTTCAAGGCATGCCGAGCAGCAATGCGCCCCATTGGCTCCTGGTGATATGAGAGGCCCTGGCTGTAAAGGTGTACAGGAGCTACCTGCAGAATGGGCAGTGCCAAATTCCTTAAGTGGTGATGATAAGCGCCCATGGCAGCGGAGTAACTGGCTACATGGCGGCTAGAGAATAAAAACACCAACCAAAGATATCCTTATCTGTGTTCTCTGTACCAGTTGGGAATATGAAGAACAACCTTCTAACGGTAAAGCAGGGTGACTATCTGCGGCAACTGATACGGGTGTAGGAAGATTGGTTGGAAAATCTTCCTCCCCCTCTGACTCTTATGAGTCCCAACCTGAATAAGGTAAGTCCTTCTGATAATTAGGGGAGAAGTCTTTCATAGCGTGAACCTGACCAAAATCAGTCCCAAGAACAGCTGCTGGGTCGGAGAAGGCTAAATGGGTTAACAGCGGGTTTGGTTGAATCTGTGGACACTTGGCTGCCGGACCTGAGTTCAAGGGAGCACTACTCCTTCGAGGAGTAGGGGGAGGCACAAAGCGTTCTTTGGCCCGTAGCTCAGAACAGTGCCAGGTAGAGTGGGGTGGCGGCAGTGATAGAAAAGGTGGTGGCTAAGGCTCATAGGTTCTATCCGAAATAAGGGACTGGTCCTGCTCAAACTTGTCAGCGTGATAGGACCTATTAATGAGCAGGAAAATTACTCGGGTCTGCCTGACAGCCACAGGATTCCTGTGACTGGGTCGACTCCTATGAGTCCTTTTCCTATGAGCCTACACTGGCACGGGGGGCTGAGGTGAGACCGCAGGCTGCTGTGTGAATGAGCCCATTAATAAATGAGGGCTGTTTCGTGCCAATTTATCAACCACCAAAAAGGTGTTACCCCAGTCAGGAATATTACTGACAGGTGGGGCTAGCAGTGGGATCTTCAGCCCCCCCCCCTTTTAAAAGGCAAATCTAGGGCTATAGTATGTTGCCGGGAAACTCTGGCTTTGGCACCCAGCTCTCTCCAAAATTAGCAGCTGTGTGAACGAGCCTATTTGATGAAGGAGGGCAGTTCTGCGCCAAATTACCAACCACCAAAGAGGTTTTTACCCCAGTCAGCATATCACTGACAGGTGGGGAAGGCGGCAGGAGCTGCAGGGGGCCTTTTCGTCTCTGAAGGGCAAAGCTAGGGTTACCGTATGTTGCCAGGATATGCCCAGCTTTGGTGCCCAGCACTCTGCAGACTTAGCTCAGATGCTGTCCTCTTCTTTTTTTGACGAAAAGAGGAAGATTGCAAAGAGGTGGACAGCTGCTGCTCTTGAACCTGGTGGTAGCCTTGTTAAGAAGGTAAGAGACTTTTTTTAAAAGAGAAAAGCCCTGAGGGCTGCAAAACCCTTACAAAGAATACACAACACCGGCTGGTGCTCTTCCCCCAGGCAGAAGAAACAACTTGTTACTGAAGAAAGAACAAGGGAGGTCAAAAGAAAGGAAAGATAAGGAATAGAACTGTTTTTCACTTGCGAAGTTCCTAACGAAGCTGCTGCTACAGCGAAGGTCGAAAAAAGAACTGAGGCACTAGGGGCCAGGGGCTGAGTTATACAGCCTGTGTAGGGGAGGTCCCGGCACCAAGTGCTTAAAGCTATAGAAGCCTCCAAGACTGCTCTGCTCAGGTGCAGATTAAGACCACGAAGGAAAACCTTCAGAGCATGGCCAAGCAATCCCAAAAACCTACAGTCACCATCAATATCCAAATTCATTAAGACAAACACTGTTTTCTCACCATGTACAATATTTGCTTTTGAGTCCATTCTACAAAGTCTGCTTGCTTCAAGAAGATCTGATACACTCATGTATGGGTGAGAGGCATTTACATTATTTAATGCAAACATCTGAAAACAAAAATAAAAAATATTCTTAACTGGTAGAATATTCTACTTATTTGCTAAATATAATCTACATTATTCACTAAAGAAAATATGCTTCAGTAATCAATTGAGAACATCACAAGTTCCAAACTGTAATAATACAAGCTGTCTGCAACGGCCAATGTTAAAAATGGTGATAATTGTAGTTACCTCAAAAACTATATGAAATAATGTTCAATAATGTTAAGCAACTTTGAAAATAAAATGATCTCCAAACAGTAAAGCAAAATTGAAACAGTCCAATCTGACTGACTCCATTACAAAAATGGGTGCCATACACAATTTAATCCTTGGGAACATTTGAATGCATTTTAATAAGAAGCATGGATTGGATCATCTGGGTCTAAACTCTGTCACAATTACTGTATAATTCAGAAGAAATGAAGCCTGTGCATGAAGATAAAGTACAAGGGGAGCAGGGAGATAGGTTTGTACGCATGGAGATCTGGCCATAAGAACCTGCCAAACAAATCACAAAAACACTACATATTCCTTTTCACAAAGTTAGCACTTTTCCCTGTACTGTACTAACACAAAATACATGGCTTTCACAGAATTTGAACTGAAATATATATCAACATAATAGGCAGTATGACAATGTCAGTGTATTGCAGAAACCATTATGGCTGTGGCGATTAGATAATATCAAAATTTTCTTTCATGACTCCTGTATCTGTTAGGATCAAAATCTTGAAGTGGTTCATCTCACAAGCACTAACAGGAACCACAACATTGAATTTACTTGGTGGCCCAGATTTAGGCAGATATCATTACGGAGAGTAAATTCAAATGTAAGGGTTGATTGAGGTCTAGACATATTTACAGTAGAATCACTTTAAGCAATATGACTTGAATTAACTGTAAGTCCCATAGACCTCAATGAGATTTGACTAATTATGACAAAGCACACATAATATATACGGGAATTCAAAGGTTTGGAAAACTTGGTCAAAATACAAATATCAACTACTAAATTAGATGCTTAACTATCTGTGATCTTAGTGAAGACCTCTAATTTAATTAGTTTTAGGCAAAATCTACATTAATGAACATTTTAATATATTTAGAATATAAGGTTTTGTCAAAACCATTGTTCTAATCTAGAATATACACCCCCTATCCTTTGATGTCAATAAACATTTCAAGGATGAGATAAAAATGTTACAGGTAGTAAGTACAGTATTACCAAAGAGTAATAGTTGCTATTAGAAAAAGGTAAATCCAAGCATAATCAATCAGCACATAATTTCTTCCAGTTTAATTTTCTATTATGCAACATTTGAACTCATTTATTTATGATTCAAATCCTGAGTTGATATCCAAACCTTACAATAAAATCTGGAATCTGTCAGGAATTAAAATGTAAAATTTCCTTACCAACAACATGGATAGGTACCGCAGATCTTTACTAAAATAGAATAGATTTTTCAGTACATCCTGCGCTCTTTGATCTTCCAAGAGAATCTAAAGCAGATTTTTGAAAAATCAATAATTGGTCAACATTCTATCAATGCAGCAATTTATAGCAGTAACTTTTATTTTTTCATGTATATGAAAATTTCCCCCACTGAGCTGTAGACACAGAAGCCATATTCAGCTGTTACCTGATTGCTACCTGATTACTATCAACATGCTTAGAGAAGCTAGAACTACTGCTTTTCTGTCATTGCCTTCTGTACATGGGAAATGTTATGTCTGAAGAGCAGAAATCCTCTTTGTGTATAAGCTTTTCCATGAAAAATTACAATTCTTGCTCACATGTAGAGCCTACACAAAGACAGGAGGTTCTGCTCTTTATGTATGTCACTTGCCACATGGAAAAAGCAAAAGTGGAGAAAGGAAAGGCTAGTTCAGTGGTTCTAAACCATAGGTCCCCATATGTTCTCAGACTTAAACCCCCCAAAATCTGGGCCAACATAGCTAGTGGTAAAGGCTTCTGGAAGTTTTTGTCCAGGAACATCTGGGGAACCAAAGTTGGGAACCGCCAGGCTCATTACTCTTCTTTAAGTATGTTAAGAACAACTGGGTAGGTGAAAAAGGAACAAGACTGGAGACAGCCAAAAAAAAAAACACATGTTGGCTGCAGATAGTGACAGTATATTCAAGATGGCTGCAGTTTTAAAGGATGGCTGCAGGAATATAGCAAAAATATTCACATGAATACTTCATATGCAACTTTGCACCATCCCCTTTTTAAAGTTAAAAAGAATGGGCAGGATCCAGAGCTGCATGGAAAGCTCAGTTCATTGGATGATCACAAGACTGTCTGCCCTGCTAAACAAAGATTACAGTACAAAACCCCACCAAACCATAACCTACTCTATTTAACATGGTCAACTTAAACACACATGTAGACATTCAAGACCATGGAGGTAACCTCTGAGAGGTGTGCACTGTGTTTCAGCCAGCCCCATCCTGCATATGCCTAAATCTGGATAGAAGGCAAGAAACACGTCTTCTCCCAAAACCTACTAGAAACCTGTTATCTGTCTCCAAAATCTGCCTAGGAGTGGGGGACCCTCTGTAAGAGCATGGGAGTGATGGGGGCAAATAGATGTTGGGGACCCTGATTCTGTTCACTTCATACTGGATTTAAGCCAATGCATGATTTGAAACATACAATTATTACTTCAAAAAGAAGACCATACATTAGGTATATATAGCAGCTAAATCAAACGTTCCACTGGCAGAACTCTTTTTTCCCTGCAGCCATCTGAGCCCCTCGATTTTTTTGTTTTGGGAGTATACAAGTGTATTGCAGTGACCAGGAGATTGTACCCTTCTTCTTCCATGGCATTCTGTTCTGCCACAGGAAGGCCACCACTAGATAGCGCTCAATTAGTTTATCATTACTAATTTTATTTCTATTACCTGTATGTTCTTATTCCATTTCTGAATAAACAATTTTTCTGGAAATTCTGGAGGTAGGGATAATTGTTCTTTACAAATACTCAGATACTTTTTGAAGTCAAAGAAATTCATTAAATATATTTGACGGTGTGAAAATCTTGACTTCACCCGCTTCTCCATGAGTTCTAGAATATCCTAATAAAAATGCAAAAACAGATTTCAATTTTATATTTTCACTCTACTCGTGGTATAAAAGGTAAGTGATTCATATAAACTTTTTAAAAATCTGTATTCAAGTCCTTTTCCTTGAGAGGTGGCAAATGCTCAAAGGTAATTCTCAGCTAAAGTATTTGTTCAAAAAGGAAATATCATTAATTATCCAGCAGTTTAAAAGAGTTTTGTACAAGTTATTCCTTATACTTGCACTTCCATTATAGAAATTTCAGCCACTATCAAATATTTACGTTATCATTCAGTTTAGTACAAAATGAACAATGAGAGCCAATTAACTGTACCATCAATTGTGATATACCCTATGTTGCAATCTGGAAATCTCAGAGCACATAATACAGCAGCATAAAAGCGACACTAATTGACAAGCTATAGATACTGCTCCCCCAAACTTTGGGGAAAGAGTCAAGCTGTCATTTGGCCTTAAACCAGGCAAACATCAATTGTAATCTAGCCCCCGTGGGGATAGGTTCTAAGATACCAGAGTTAAGGAAACTGTTGAAACGGTTCTATATGAAAAAAAGCGCCAAGGAAAGTGTTCATAATTGTGCCTAAAGAAACAACCTATGCTTCAATCGTGAAGCTGATTCTCAACCACTTAAATGTGTTCCAAATGTTCTTGAACCGAGCCTCCAGTTAACCGAATAAATAGCTTCAGAAGTCATTGTGTAAATATATATGTAACGCTGGTGGAATATGTTGGGAAAGCTAAAAGTATTTTACCAATCTACTAGTCAGACCAATGACAGCTATAGGAGTCTGTGCTGACTGTGATACATCGAAGAGATTATACAGCAGTGTCTGGTTCTTATGATGAACAAACAGATCAAACTCATCTAGTACAAACAGCACTGGACAGCTGTGAGCACGGTCACCTAAAACACAAATCAAATTAACAAATATTAGAAGTCTCAGATTAAATATATTTCACACAATTTATTCTTCACTGATCACTCATTTTCTTGCATGTTTAGACATTTTTAAATCTGCCATTTAACCCTTGCAATTTTAGGTGCACTGGTGTCCTGCATTATGATGAACCCTCATGACGACGAAATCGCTTGACAATGTTTTTGCGATCGCTATAGTGATCGCAAAACAATGGTTCCTATGTGTTTTTTTCACTTTACGTCGATTAGGTCCCTGCTTCCCAAACCGTTTGTTCGCAAAACAATGATTTTTCCGGCTCCGCAAAATGGCTTCCCTTCGCAAAATGGCTGTTTTCTGGACAGAAGCTTCGCAAAACAGCGATTTTAAACAGCTGATCGATGGTTCTCCATGGGCAATCTTCGCTGGACGATGAGGTATTTCCCCACTGGAACGCATTAACCAGTTTTCAATGTATTCCAATGGTGTTGGGTTTTTTTGCATGATGACGATTTTGCTGTACAGCGATTTTGACAGAACGGATTATCGTTGTCATGTGGGGCACCACTGTATCTGTTTCTTGCTTTTTCTTTTAGGTACCCACACTGAGTCTCCATTATATTTAGGATTATCTCCTATCGATGACCAGAGGTAACAGCAGGAGTCCAGTTGCTTGCCCTCCCAACTGGAAAGGCCAGCAGTGTGTGGGGGAAAGCTCATTGGCGTATCAAAGATAACAGTGTAGATCTCTGCCCGTCTCATATCCTCATGACTAGGGATAGATAGGTACATAGCAAGTTAACCTTACCAAATGTTGTATCTTGCACCTGGAGATTTGATATCAGCTTTGATGCACATGATTTCTCTCCAACCAGGGAAGACAAGAATGCAATAAAACTTGATGGACCAATGATGTTAGCCTGACATCATCGAACTCACACAAGATGGGACACTTAACTAACTTCCCATCTACTATAGTTCATAGAAAAAAACCTGTATCTCACAAATTGAGGTCATATTAATTTTTTATTTCCAGGCTTTTCCAGTAAGCTGCAATCTATTTTTTCTCACATTCTTGAACTTCAGTCCCACTAGCACAGAAATATGGGACTCTGCAGCTGGCACAACTGTTACCTTCGGCAATTATACTATAGGTTTCCTTCATGGAGATCACTGCCTGTACAAAATGGCACAATGTCACTTCATGGGTGGAACCTTCTATTCAGGAAAATCTCAGCATGAAATTAGCTTAAAAATTCCAAAAACATAATCAGCCATATGATTTGTATCACTAAACCACCACCCCCAAATTTACCTCTCTTTAATGCTTCCAGAAGAAAAGCAAGGTTTTCTGCAAAACTACCCTAAAAGACAGAAATGTATGAACTGTTAAATGCCTAGTAATTAACAGAATACAAAGTCAAGTACCATCTAAGAACTTCCCTTACTTCAGAACTTTTACACACTTATAGAGAAGTGTGCATTATATGTGTGTATAAGTTTAACATATATGTTATAACAACAGCTGTAGTTTCACGTGCAATCTATTGTAACAAAAGGTAACTTCCATGGCTCAATGCTCAAGGTTCAAGTACATGATAATTTCTTATCTACCTCTGAAAAACATGCACAAATTCTAACCCAACCTAATATCCAAAACAAAGAAAGCAAATATGTGAACAATGTAGTTTACAAAGCCTCCACATACTATGTGAGAGTATGCTCTTTACTAGCTGATGTAGAATTATTCAGGAAATACTATCTGTATGGTGTCTGATGATATGTAGATAACCAAGTCTAGATGCAGCCTTCCTTACTAGGAACCTGTTCAACAAGCAACTGACAATCCCAACATCTTTACCCTAAGCACATGTGATATATGGAGCTCTCAGTTGCTTTATGTTTCACTGCATATTATTAAGACACTAGAGTTTGCTTAATCAACATGCAGCTGGAAAACGGAAGACATTCACTTAAACACCAACACAGCTTTCAATTTCTTACATATAAACATCCTGTCTCTGATTTAAGTAATCACCCCAATTGCTATGGCACAAATTTATACCTAGTCTACACAGAACATATGCCTGACTTGTATTTATTCCTGGAAAATAATTGGAACACTATTTATAGGTCTTTTAATGTAGCACATCTTAAAGTAAGAACTGCATTAAAGCAAACCCAGTACACTATTTTATTTAATAGTTATAATATCACTACAATTACCCTGTTTCCCTGAAAATAAGCCCTAACCTGAAAATAAGCCCTAGTATAATTTTTCAGGATGCTCGTAATATAAGCCCTACCCCAAAAATAAGCCCTAGTTAAGTGAAACCCCACCCTCCACCATTGTGCAGCATCATGCTGCAACCAGAAGATAACATTAAATAAAAAATAAATAAATAATAAAAAAATCCCCTGAAAATAAGCCCTAATGCGTTTTTGGAGCAAAAATTAATGTAAGAGCCTGTCTTATTTTCGGGGAAGCGCGGTAGATATTGCTACAAGTGCAGAATGTATGTTGATTTTGAAACTCTACAATAGGCACCACAACTTCTGAAAGTCTGAATGCTACACATTCACATCCCTGGATCTTGGGAAGCCCATGCTCATTTCAGTAGCACACACGTGCCCCATGTTCATTTTTTTTAACAAATTGAGTTTTTCAATGAAAGCCTCTCGTCACCTACTAGTAGCCAAAACTTACTACTACTGGCTATTATTACAATAAAGAGTTGGGTAGCAAGAACACAGGGGAATTTGCTCAAAACATGACAATTTTTCCTCTCACCCCCAGACAGTACAACTGCTCCATGAGGCACAACCTGTCTTATAGAACAAGGGACAATATACTTTAATGTTGTCACTTTGTCTTTTTAACTTACAAAAACTTTATCTCCAACCACATTTTCCAGATTCAGTTGTCTTGTTATCTCCTTAAGAGCAATTTTATCATTTGTCTGTAATAATCCTAGGAGACAACAGAAAATATATTATAATATTTTAGATTTTTTTACCTTTCCTGTAAGTAGGTGCATGTCATCTATTGCAAAAATATAGGTAGTTTATATTTAAAAAAAACAAGCAAAATACATTTTAGAATTCCTTTCATATGAATGTATTTATGCTCCCCCCTCCACTCCCTTCTATTCTCATAGATCTTTTTTAGAGCACCACAACATCGGCATGTACAATCTATGGTTTTGCATAGAATCATAGTATAGGAAAGAGCCTCGTGGCGCAGTGGTTAAAACGCTGTACTGCAGCTAAAACTGTGCTCACGACCTGGGGTTCAAATCCCAGGTAGCCGGCTCAAGGTTGACTCAGCCTTCCATCCTTCCGAGGTCGGTAAAATGAGTACCCAGCTTGCTGGGGGGGGCAATGTGTAGCCTGTATAATTAAATTGTAAACCGCCCAGAGAGTGCTTGTATGGGGCGGTATATAAGTCCAAAAAAAAAAAAAAAAAAAAAAAAAAAAAATGGCCGCCTAGAGTGGTCTTATAGGCCAGATGGGTGGGGTATAAATCAAATCAAATCAAATCAATCAATCAATAAAATGGCGCTGGAAGAGGCTTATAAGTCCATTAAGTCCAACCTTCTGCTCAGTACAGGAATCCGAATCAAAATGTCTCTGACATATGGTTATCTAATATTTCTCTTGAAAGCGTCTTGCATTGGATTGCTCACCACCTTCCATATTAACTCATTCCATTACTGTATCATATTGTTGTAAACAGGAAGTTTTTCCTGATATTCAACTGAAATGTGGCTCCGTGTAACAGGAGCCCATTATTACATATCCTGCACTCCGGGAAGACTGAGAAGAGATCCTGCCCCTCCTCTGTATAACAAATATTTGTAGAGTGCTATCATATCTCATACGCAGTCTTTGTTTCTCAAGGCTAAAAATGCCCAGTTCTTTCAGTCTTTTCTCATAGGACTTGGTTTCCAACCCCATCATCCGTCTTGCCCTCCTCTGAACTTAATTCTAGTTTGTTAGCATCCTTCTTAAAGTGCACTGTCCAGAACTGGACAGAGTATTCTAGATGAGGCCTAACCAGTGTTGAACAGAGGGGAACTAATACTTCACAGGATTTTGAGACTATACTTTTGTTAATGCAGCCTAAAATAGTGTTGGTCTTTTTTTTTTTGAGCCACAGTTTTGTCTCTTATTTAGCTTGTGATCCAGAACAATTCCAATATCCCCCTTAGTCACAGGACTACTGAACCAAGTATCCTCCATCTTGTAATTGTTCATTTGCCCCCCCCCAGTGTAGAACTTTGCACTTATCCCTGTTAAACATACAGCCTCTGAACCATAATTGCAAAATACAGTTTGATTACAGTTTGTAAATTTTAGAAGATAAATGCAAATCGGTTTGCATACTATAGTTTCTGTAATACTTTTGAGAAACCTAAGAGGTCAAAAATGCTACACTAAAACAAACCCAGTATTAGAACTGGTCACATAAACCTGCTTTAAATTACACCATTTGATACTTCCTTTCAATTTTAACTTTCCACAGACCAATTCTAGGTTATACACAAGGTGGAATTAGAGCCAGCCAAAGAAAATTCTATTTTGTGACATAACATGTTACATACAAAACATACACTTTTCCCCCAAAATAAGACCTAACATGAAAATAAGTCCTAGTATGATTTTTTAGGATGTTCGTAATATAAGCCCTACCCCCAAAATAAGCTCTAGTTAAGTGAAACCCCACCCACCACTATTGTGCAGCAACCAGAAGACGATGACATGACCGTATATGAATAAATGTAGATACAATAGTTGTAAATGAAAAAAAAATCCCCTGAAAATAAACCCTAATGCATTTTTGGAGCAAAAATTAATATAAGATCCTGACTTATTTTCAGGGAAACACAGTACATTATATACAAAGTATTACATACCATTCAATTGAACCTGTAAGGTGTTATCCCTTACTTGCTTTACTTCCATGAGCTTTTTTAAGACATGACATAGTAACTAAAAAGGATAAAAATAATTAAATCTTTACAATGAAAAAGGTTGTACAGTAATTCTTATGCCATTTGTTACTATTTTACCTGAGCAAATAAACTTCAAACATGCTATTTTTACTTATGCGACCCATAGACATTGTCACACATGTTAGATTGAAGAAAACATAGCAACACTAATGTCTTAGATCTTTAGGAATAAAGATTTAAGTGACAAGAGTTGACCTTCAATTCCCAAAAGTGAGTCAAAATGCATATACATTCCATTAATTCACTGGGTCTACTCTAGTGGGGACTAGTACATGGATTTAAGTCTAAAGTATCCAATACAAAAGCCACGTAAGTAATTAAATCAAAACAAAGCATTTTGAATATGAAATTTCTTTCTCAGAAAGCCAGTATTTACCGAACATGAGGATATTAAACTTTTTGAATAGAAGATTCACAAGCCTTCGCAAATAGAGATTCACAAGTGTTTATATGAAATTCAGTATGCAAAATTAAAACTGAATTAAAAGTATTACCACAGTCTTTCCTGATCCTCGAGGTCCAATAATGAGTACAGAATTGCTTTCACCATGAATAGCAGTGCGTTTTAACAGTTCAAGTAACTGCCTGTGGAGGGAAAATAACACAACTACCACTCAGAGATGTAAGGATCAGGGTGGGGTGGTGGGGAAACAGTTATCCACATATGAAAGAAAAACTATCATTCAAAACATAGTAATTTTAAACTGTTCAAAACAACCAGAAAAGGCACTGCAATGAAAATGCTGGATGAAGCTACTGACTCCATCAACAGAATTTCAGAATCAGTACCTCACAGCGTTCCGTGTCTAAATCACACTGGCCATGTGACCACGGAAAGATTGTCTTCGGACAAACGCTGGCTCTATGGCTTGAAGAGCGGGATGAGCGCCGCCCCCTAGAGTCGGACACGACTGGACAAAAATTGTCAAGGGGAACCTTTACCTTTACCTTACCTCACTAGAGCTGGGACATTAATAGCACATTGTTTAGCATCCTTCAGTCTCGAGAGACTATGGAGGACTTGGAACACCATCTAGTGTGGCAGAGGAGGCCAATTCGAAAGTGACAATCCCTTCCACAATGAGGACAAATACAATCTCTCCCCTGTCCAGTTCCCTGATTTTGCTGCTTCCGGGACTGCCTCTTTGCCTCAGCCTGCTGGACAAGGGTCTCTTCAAATTGGGAGAGGCCATGATGCACTGCCTGCCTCCAGGCTGAACGCTCCGATTTCAGGGTTTCCCATCTCTTGAGGTCCATTCCTAAGGTCTTCAAATCCCGCTTGCAGATATCCTTGTATCGCAGCTGTGGTTTCCCTCTGGGGCGATTTCCCTGCACTAATTCTCCATACAAGAGATTCTTTGGAATCCGACCATCAGCCATTCTCACGATGTGCCCAAGCCAACGTAGACATGGCTGTTTCAGTAATGTAGACATGCTAAAAATTCCAGCTCGTTCTAGGACTACTCTATTGGGAACTTTGTCCTGCCAGGTGATACCAAAAATGCATCGGAGACAACGCATAAGGAACGTTTTCAGCTTCCTCTCCTGCTGTGCACGAAGAGTCCAGACATCACTGCAGTCCAGGAGTGTGCTCAGGACACAGGCTCTATAGACCTGGATCTTGGTATATGCCATCAGCTTCTTATTGAGCCATACTCTTCGTGAGTCTTGAGAACATGGTAGCTGCTTTGCCAATGCGTTTATCCAGCTCAACATCTAGGGAGGAGCCGGGCCGCGAGGGTCCCGCTTGTGGCTTCCCTGAGGGGACAGTGCCCCAAAGCCTCGGCCTTTCCTGTCCCCCTGGAGCAAACTTTAAAGGGTAACCGGGGATGTTTAAAAACCTCACAAAAACAAAATGGCTGCCCGCTGTTTTGCCTCGCTTAAGAGGCAGCAAAAATGGCGGCGCTATGGAGGATTTTCGCATACAGGTGAGTTTTTAAGCCCATAGGAATGCATTAAATGCATTTTAATGCGTTTCTATGGGCTTTTTAAAATCGCTTAGCGATGAAATCACTTAACGACGCTTTTTCTGGAACGGATTAACGTCGTTATGTGAGGCACCACTGTATTGTTAACTGATAATTTTTTCACCTAATAGCAGAGTGAGGGCAAGTGCAAAGTCACCATGGTAAAAATTCCACCAGATACATGGCAGAGAGTGGTTAGTAGCCAGCAACTATGCCACCATCCTGATTGTATTAGGTCTGGAGAGAGTGATGTTCAGTCCTCTCAGCTACAAACCTCTCTGGATGTTCGGAGGTCAGTTGGTGTTTTAATCTCTGGATTGCCGTAAGATAAAAACAGGTTGGCTGTAAGATAAAATGTATTTCATCCTGAAATGCTTGGAGAAGGAGTTAAATCTATGAGGTCAGCCCTTTAAGGAAACAAATCTGTATTCCTTCCTAAACTCAGCATGCTAGCAATTCTCAGGGAAGAAAACAGAACACTGGATGATGTGAATTGTATGTTTGCGGAAAAAATCTAACACCAAGTTTATTATATACTCTATGAGCATGTTGCTAGTGTTTATAGAAAGAACAAGCAAACAAACCAAGAGAGAACAAATACGTTTGTGTACTACATTCAACTTCAACTTTCATGCCCCTCATCTGTTCAAATGATTGTATGTTAACTAGGAAGTACAGGAGATTCTCATTTCAATGTAACTAGTAGCAATACCATCTAAAGATTTATTTATTATTTATTTTATTTATTTAATTTATATGCTGCCCACTCTACCCAAAGGTCTCTGGGTGGCTTACAACAATTAAAATTCAATACAATAAAATATAAAATGATTAAAATACAATTAAAATTGCCATCATCAAGACCCACAGTTGATGTTATTTCAATTAAAAGCCTTCTGGAACAGGAAGGTTTTGACCTGGTGCCGAAATATCATCAGTGTCGGCGCCAGACGAATTTCAGTTGGGAGGGCGTTCCATAGTCTGGGGGCAGCTGCCGAGAAGGCCCTTTGTCTACAAGCCATCCCTCTTACCTCCTTGAGGGATGGCTCTTTCAAAAGGCCCCCCTGGCTAGATCTTAACGGCCTGGTAGGCTCATATGGAAAGATAATGCTACTGCGGCAGCAAGCCATCAGGTAGAAAGAGGATGCCTGCAGAAATGTGGGCACTGCTCTCTACCACAAAAAGATTGTTAGAATGAGAGGGTCCTGTGATAAACACTGTGATGACCCAAGGAAAGCAGAGTTCTGTTTCAATTACCCTATTCAAATATCCCACTATTGTTACAGAGTCTTCTGTAGGTGGATTGGCTCTACATCCACAGCAGTGAACTCGGTACACTGGAAATTCCTGATAAGCTAACTGTATGCTCCAATAGGCAGGTGGTTTTTGTTAATTTCCTTTTGTCTTACATTGCTATGTCCAGTTTTCCACAAGCCACCCCAATTCTCCAAAGATGTTTAGGAAGAGGAAATTAGCATAAATCACCTACTCCATTCCCCCAACTGGATCATGCAGCTGCATGCACTATTAGATCCAGCCTGCTTTTTCTCTAAAAATCTCTGAATTAACTGAAATTCAAAGGAGAATAAAGGGATCACAAGTGTTCACTGGAATGGAGAACAATAAAAAGACTACATGAAACAGAAGTATAAAGAAACTTCTTGCTTACTTGCACTGGAGTTCAATTCCAAATAATTTTCCATTTGTATTCTGATGACAAAATCTTTCACGTAATATTCTTTGTACCTGCAATATTCAATCATTTAAAAGTAATAAAACAATTATTCTGATGATTTTTTCCCTATCCTGTAGGGCTTGATAAAATACAAATTAAAAATATGTAAGAATCCTACACATATTGTGTGATCAGGAATCCAACAAGCACCTGATTAGCAGCAATCTGGAGTCATGACATGTGATTTCATTTATGCATATCAAATCATCAACAGCATTTTGATCACTGTTCTAGAAGCTTTTCACTGTACTCATATTGCACATAAGTTTCTCAAGTCACTATGAGACATGTCTGAGTGTGAAAACTCTACTGGTCTTCAATTATAATATTTTAAATATGACAGAAATTTTACATTTTGTTGCAAGAAGAAAATCTTTCATGTAAAATTCTTTGTACTTGCAATATTCACATATTATTTGTACCTGATAACAGAGGACAAAGAAAAAGCAGAGGTGCTCAATTCCTATTTTAGTTCAGGCTTCTCCCATAAGACGGACTATGAACTTCCAAACAAATTGGAAGTGCAAGTGGGGGGCGGGAACAAGATTGCAGCTGGAGATAGATAAACAAATAGTCAAGGAACACTTTACCACCATAAACGAGTTCAAATCTCCAGGGCCGGATGAACTGCATCCGAGAGTACTGAAAGAACTGGCCTGAATTTTCTTGAAATCATGGGAAACGGGGGAAGTGCCAGAGGATTGGAGGAGGGCCAAAGTTGTCCCTATCTTCAAAAGGGGGAAAAAAAAAGGAACCTGGGAACTACAGTCCAATCAGCCTAACATCAATCTCAGGTAAAGTTTGGGAACAGATCGTAAAGCGGTCATTGTGCAAGCACCTAGAAAACAATGCAGTAATTAACTAGAAGCCAACACGGATTTGTCAAGTACAAATCCTGCCAAACTAATTTGATCTCATTTTTTGATTAGGTCACCTCCCTGATAGACAGAGGGAATGCTGTAGGCATAGTATATCTTGACTTCAGCAAAGTTTTTGACAAAGTGCCCCATGCGATCCTGATTAGCAAGCTAACTAGGTGTGGGTTGGATAGGTCAGGTGTCAAGTGGATACACAATTGGCTATAGAATCGTACTCTGAGGGTGATGATTAATGGGCCCTTCGCTAACTGGGAGGAGGTCACAAGTGCGGTACCCCAAGGCTCAGTCCTGGGCCTGATGCTCGTCAATATTTTTATTAATGACTTGGATGAGCGAGTGCAGGGAATGCTTGTCAGATCTGCAGATGACACCAAATTGGGCGGAATAGCTAATATCCTAGAACACAAAAACAAAATTCAAAATGACCTTGATAGGATGGAGCACTGGGCTGAAAGCAACAGAATAAAATTCAACAGGGATAAGTGCAAAGTTTTGCACCTCGGAAAAAGAAACCAATTGCAGTTACAAGATGAAGGATACCTGGCTCAACAAAACTACGAGCAAGAAGGATCATGGAATTGTTGTAGATCACAAGTTAAATATGAGCCAACAGTATGATGTGGCTACAAAAAAGGCTAATGCTATTTTAGGGTGCATTAATAGAAGTAAAGTTTCCAAATTCCACGAGGTGCTAGTCCCCCTCTATTAAGCACTGGTTAGGCCTCACCTTGAGTACTGTGTCCAGTTCTGGACACCACACTTCAAGAAGGATGCCAACAAATTGAAACAAGTTCACAGTAGGGTGACAAGGATGATCAGGGGGCTGGAAACCAAGCCTTATGAAGAAAGGCTGAAAGAATTGGGCATGTTTAACCTTCACAAAAGACTGAGGGGTGATATGATAGGACTTTTCAAATACTTGAAAGGATGTAATGCAGAGGAGGGGCAAGATCTGTTTTCAATCATCCCAGAGTGCAGGGCACGCAACAATGGGCTCAAGTTAAAGGAAGTCAGATTTCGGTTGAATGTCAGGAAAAACTTCCTAACTGTTAGAGCAGTATGACAGTGAAACCAGTTACCTATTGGAGGAAAACTTAGATAATCACCTGGCAGATATGCTTTGATTGTATTCCTGCACTGAGCAGGGGGTTGGACTTTATGGCCTTGTAGCCCCCTTCCAACTTCACTTTTCTATGATTCTAAGAAAGGAATGGCAATATAAGAACTTCCATTAAAATAAAAGACTGGCACTCCTTACAACATAAATTGCACCTCATGTGTGTTTGTCACAGAAGGACCTCCTGAAGAATGCAAGGACTGTGAACACATCTATGAGTACCCTGGGCAAGAAGAAAAACCTGTTGGTTGATCCACTTGACTGCTTTTGACATAAATATAGATGATGATGACCTCTAATATGTATATGAACTCCCTTTACTGAATGGCACAGAACAGACACACTGGTTATTGTAGGTATTCAACAGCTTAGCAAGTGCTACAACTAAGGATGCCTTGCAGAATAAGATTTTCTTAATTCTAAGATTTCAAGTCCCAGAGGTCACCTAGAATTCTCCAGGTAGATTTCTAGGACTTGGAGAGGAGAAAGAAGGTCACTAAAGACCTCTTACAGCTACTGTTTGTTTCACTACACATGCTTTTTTTGAGAAGCAGCCCCAGACTGGGGCTGTGCAGCCCTGTTCGGAGCGGGAGGTGCAGCCAGGGGATCACCATGCCTTGGGGGGGGGCAGGGCACAGAAGGGGGCAAGAGGTGCAAGGGCCACCTTGCAGGGGAAATGCCATGGTCATGAAAGTGGTTTTCCCAGGGGGAGGCTCATCCATTGCACTTCAGGTCTGCTGATCCCTGCGATTTCCCTTAATGTGGGAAACTAAACTGCATAATTTGTGGTAGTGGGGGATTGCATTTGTTTTTTCCCTGGTCTTTCTAGAATCCATTTGATCTCTTTTTCCCCTCATCAGGACCTATTGCAAAGGCAGCAAGTCCTGGTGATGTCTTATATTGCATTCTCCCTCTTTCTCTCCCCAGTGGCAAAGGATCAGGGCAAAAGAAATCACCATGATCAGGAGCCAGGGGACTGCTTTGAATCCTTTTACCCTCTTTCTTTGCTGCTGGAGAGAGAAAGAGGGGGAAGGCCATCTGAGACCCACTGCATTTCCAAAGGCGGTGAGGGGATTGTTTTTCCCCAATACGATAAATTTCAATGCATTCCAATGGGGAACCGCGTTTCGCAAGACGATGTTTTTGCAAGACAGTGATTTCCATGGAGCGAATTAAAATTGTCTTGCGAGGCACCACCGTACTTGGATACAAACAGGGACGTGGTGGCGCTGTGGATTAAACCGCAGAAGCCTCTTGTTTATTTATTTATTTATTTACTGTATTTATACCCCGCCTATCTAGTCATTTCGACCACTCTAGGCGGCTTACAACAAATGATAACAAGTTCTAAAAAATTTATAACAATTAATTAATTAGATGATTCTGTAAGATGGGAAAAATAAAAATAAATCAAATAAAGAGAGAAAGAAAAAGGAAAGAGGACAGGAATTAAATGGAAGGGAAGGCCTGCCTAAACATCCATGTTTTTAGTTGGTTCTTGTGCTGCAAGATCTGAAGACTAGCAGTTGTAAGATCGAATCCACGCGACATAGTGAGCTCCTGTTGCTTGTCCCAGCTCCTGCCAACCTAGCAGTTCAAAAGCATGTAAAAAATGTGAGTAGGTATATAGGTACCACCTTGGTGGGAAGGTAACGGCGTTCCGTGTCTAGTCGGCTGGCCATGTGAGCACAGAAACTATCTTCAGACCTACACTAGCTCTATGGCTTGGAAACAAGGGATGAGCACTGTGCCCTAGAGTCGAACACGAGTGAACTAAATGTCAAGGGGACCCTTTACCTTACTTGGATACAGGACAATTTTTCTGCGACTGTGGATAAATTCAATCAACGCAGCACTTATGTGCATGTAGTTTATGTCCCACCTCTTGTAAAAAAGAAAAATTAGCAAATGGCTGAGATAACATTATTGAAGTAGCCTGCTTCTGATCAAAATTAATTTGATTATCTTAGCATTTAATGAGCTTAAAGACCACCAGTAGTGAATAATTAGTTGGACTGTGTTACTTGGCCTGAGGTGTAGATGTTTGTATTTTTAGTGGGGGACTTCTAGTGGGTAGGGAGTGTTTGGGGAATGTTATGTGTGTGCATGTGTCTGGTCTCTGGGTGTCTGTGAATTTCGTTGTATGGTATACTGTGTATATACTTACAATGACAATAAATTTTATTATTATTATTATTATTATTATTATTATTATTATTATTATTATTATTATTATTATTATTATTATTATTATTATTATTATTATTATTATTTGTTTTTAATTTCATCTATACTTCATATATGTCCTTGATTTTACATTATACAACACTTGGATATGAATGAATGAATAGAACAGTGCATTTTATGAACATGAAGATTAGATCACCTAATAGATTATTCCATACTCATTTTTGGTTTGTTTGTTTTTGAAAGTCTGTTTACCACAAAGCTTTATAAGATGAGCAACACAGAAGTATATTGCGATATCACCACAAAGCATGTTATGAATGAGCTAGTATGCTGTTTCATACTACAAGCAAGCCAGAGACCTTCCACATGTAAATTTAGTGTGCTATCCCAAGCTGCCAAGAGCCATCACTCAGGCTTATCTGTCCACTGACAAGAAATACGACTCTAGAATAAAGCATTCATTATTGTTTCAGCTCGCTATGGAAATATAACCCAAAATACCACCTCCTGCCAGATATGGACAGTTGGAACAGCCACTAATTAATACCTACTGTATTATAATAGAAATACACCTGGCTTAGAAGCCAGACATACTGAGCTCAAAACTGTAAAACAAGAAATGGACCATTCAAAACACTGCAATATTTGATGTGAGTGAGATAATGGACTGGAACTGGACATTTTCAAGGAGACAATCAGAAAGTATTTTACTCTAGAAAGAACCATCTCAGAAAAAATTGTGTGGTTCTACTAGTGATAGAAGTTATAGCACACACATTTAAAGACTGGAATGCAAATTCTAATTAAATAATATCACAGTGCTTGCGAAGCTGGCTTGATGCATGTGCATGTGTCCCCGAGAACTATGATGAGGTACTTTGTTCACTGAGGAGTAACAGACTAAAAGTTACAATTTGTCTTACGCTTAGTGGTAGGGTTTCAGGCACTGAATGCACACACCTGACAAGAGCTACACGTGGAGCCCCCGACTGTGTAATGCATGATCCATACCTCCTTCTGGGATCCATACCAGAAACTTCCATACCTCTCTGTACACAGTCCTCCATCTAGTAACAAGAACCATACTGGCCAGTCCCTCTTGATGCAACCATGATTTCAGCCAGTAAGTGCTACATGCATAGTCTATGTAGGATAGTAACTAGTATTGGTTTTAAAATAATCTATTAACCATTTTATTACAGGTTGAGAATATGACAGGCTGGATCTACTAAAGAAATTATCTATAGATACGTGTGGTCAGATAGACAATCTACAAGTACAACATTTGTACAAACAATTTTTTATTGGAAAAATGTCTCATTTGTGAGTAGGGACAAATTACTGTATTTGTCATATAGAAGAAAAAGGAAATACTAACCTTTGAAATACATTCCCTGTTTGTAAAGCTATCTTCCTTCAATTTACGTTTGCTCATTCTAATCCACACCCTAGAATACAGAAAACATTTTATATTACAAAGGAATTTCTCAGGCACTCAGGATTGAAGTTAACTCTCACTGGAATCTTTACCATGTTTTTTAAATCAATCTATCTGCCACCTTTCATCCCAAAAGGGGACCTAAGGCAGCTCACAACAATTACAATTATACAATATTAACAAGCTTAAAATGCTATATAAACTATGTATTAACAATTAAATATTAGTCATGATTAAAAAGAATACCAAGACCTATTACATTATTCCAAAGTAAATTTATGAGCTAAAAAGCCCCATATGTTGTCCCAAAACCCACTCTGGAGGACTAAAAAAGAATTGATTTTAGGTGGTGCATAAGGCCGCAGAAGAGACCAGAGTTTTGAAAATCATACAAGTAGAACAAAGGTTTTCGCATTGTGCTTTTTTATTTCAAATTGATGCACTTCAACTGATTTGCATGTGTTGTCAAATCACATGTAACTTGCTAACACTAATACCATGTTTTCCCGAAAATAAGACAGGGTCTTATATTAATTTTTGATCCAATGGTGGAGGGTGGGGTTTCACTTAACTGGGGCTTATTTTGGGGGTAGGGCTTATATTACAAGCATCCTGAAAAATCATACTAGGGTTTATTTTCAGGTTAGGTCTTATTTTCAGTGAAACGGGGTAGCATTTTCAAGCCATGTGAAATTGTTCAGGAGCAATTTTACCACTGATACACTGCAAAATATACAAAGGAGCAGGCAGGGATTTGCATCCAGGTCTCCAGAGTCCTAGTCGATTACTCTACTGCACTTGCTCTCTTATGCCAACTAGCTGTGTATTTTGTGCAAGAGTTCCCTGTTTCTGATCTATGCCATACCCATCCAAAACACATTTCTTATTTCTCCTGTTAGTACTTTTAAGGGAAAAATTCAAGGATACTACAGAATCTGCCCTTCTACTGGATTGCTTTTGAAATGGAGATGACTTGGAAATTTATGGCACTCTTGGAAAGTAACCAAATGCAAAACATCCTGTCACATTCACTTGGATCTCCAGTTCTCAAAGCCACTACTCACAAATTAAAGCTACTACTGGTGTAGAAAAACACAAATCAAGCTCAACAGCAGAAACTTATCGCTGCTCCCCTTCCTCCTCTCGAAGGAGTCCTGCCCGATCACAGCCGTGGTCTATCCAGCCCTACCTCCCATCTGCCACCGTGGCCGAACAGATGTAGATAATAGTAATGGGGGTTGTTTCCAAGCCAGGGGTGTTCAGAGGCGCTCGGCTTGTTCTCCCTGAGAGAACACATAGCCCTCGTGGCCAGGGAGCACGAATGGGTCTTATTTTCCGTGAATTCGTCCCATCCCGTCTCTGAAAGCGCTTAAACCTGTAGCCGTCACGACCACTGGAGGACTCGCCTCCCCGAAGTTGAGCTCGGCAGCGGCTGGGCTGCCTTCCGATCCCACAGGCAAACGCACCGAAAGGAAACCCTTCCCCTACCGTCATCGCCGTTAAGGGGAAGCGCCACGAACCCACCGTCTCAGTATCTTCAGGGAAGGAGAGATTGAGAGGGGGGGGGGGGAGGAGACAGAGATAAACAACGCGGGCAGCCACCACGCCATCCTTGAAACGCCTCAGAGCCCTATCTCGGCTTGTTGTTGTTTAGTCGGTAAGTCCCGTCCGACTCTTCGTGACCCCATGGACCAGAACACGCCAGGCCCTCCTGTCTTCCACTGCCATCCCGGCTTAAAGGGAAGGAATTCAAGTTAAAAATATAAATATATAAACCACGGATGAAATTCGAAACTTAACGGCAGCAACAACTCCGACTCGCCTCAAATCCCAGCACCCTCCCTCCGCCCCCCTCCAGCCTCCGCCTTCCCTCGAGACCAACGGCAGCACCTGGGAGCGCTCGCGCTCGCATTCAACGGTGGCTGGGTGGGCGCGCCTGCGCCCTCGCCTCTCTTACGCTCCCCGCCCACAACTTCTCCGGCTCGATCAGGGAGGATCCAAGGCCTCCCAGCGAGCACCGCGCGCACGCGCGCCCTCAAGAGTTTCTAGCGGCTCGCACGTGACACGGAGCGCACGCCTGCGTAGAGAGGCATTGGATACACTGACACACACATAGCACAACGCCGCCTCCTAGTCGCGTGCCTGCCCCCTCTCCCGACTCCCTGTTTTTTTTTTTGCCTCCTCCCCTTGACTTACTTCCGATTTCCCTTCCCACAACTTCCGGCCCCCTTTCCTTCCATCTTCACGGGATCCTTTTCCGGGTTCGCTCCCAGCGCGGGGCATTGTGGGAGGCAACCTTTTTCTCCCTCCCCCCTCCTTCAACCCAGCAAGCTCCCTTGGGGCGCATGCGCAGTGACAGCCTCCCATCTTTCTCCCAGCCAGAGCCAGAGAGCCTCAGCAGCAGCAGCAGCTGATGATGAAGAAGAGAGGGAAGGGGGAGACTGGGGGGACCTTTTATTTATATTGTTAAAGGGACAGAGCACTAATTCCACCTTGAATTGGCTTGCGGGGAGGGTTTTGGCCTGATAAGGTTGAGTTTCTCCCCCACCCCCAGCCTAGCTAGAGGATTCCCGGAGAGACACAGGGAGAGCAGGAGAGTTTCTTCCCCCGCTTTGGCCGTCAGAGGAAAGAGAAAAGAGACCCAAAGCCTCTTAGCAACACAGTCCCCGTCTTCTCCTCCTCTACTACTCTTGCTGCTGCTTCTGCCGCCGCCGCCGCCGTTGCTGCTGCTTTTTTGGCCCTGGCTGGAGACACTTCTCTCTCACACACACACATACACACACATACACACACAGAGGAGGAACAGCAGCAGCCAGTTCACCAGCTCTCTCCCTGTCTCCCCCCCATCCCCCTGCTCTCCCCTCCTCCCCCTTTATTACCCTTTGTGTGTGTCTCTCCACTGCTCCAGGAAAGGAAATAAAAGTGGGGTGCAGCCAAGGTAAGCCTATCCGTGTATGGGAGAGGGAGGCAGGGAGCCTTCTCTGGCTTCACAAATTCCACTCTTGAGCCGAGCAGATCTTTGGGGGGGGGGGAGGGAGAGGAGGGTGTTTGTTTGCTAGATTCGCCCCTCTTTTCTTGCTGACTTTTCCAGGTTAGGATCAGTTTTGAGGGAGGGGGGGTGTAGAAAAGTGGCCGTTTCCAGCCTTCATCTTCAAGGGCTGCATCTTGAAAGGTGCTAATACTGTGCTTTAATTCTGTGATGCGTTTGTGAGATTCTTACTCACTAGTTGGATGTAAGGAGATTTCTTGTGCCATGTTGTCTCTTAGTTTAATGTCTTCCTTCATGATAGCCAAGTGCCATAGGTTTGGGGGTTTATTTTTGGTCTTGGCGTATAGTTAGTGCTCTCAGGCTCTAACTGGTCATTCTTTTCATTAAAAGGATTTTATCAATTTTGGGTGATCTTGAGAAGTTTCGCCTGCAGTGTGTAGAGAGACAGATGTTGTATCAAAATGTGTCTTAGAAAAAGCTTTCCATGCTTATCCACTCTGAAGTGCTATTGGAATACTTTGTTGTTGAATGTTTGCAATATGAAATTGAAAGCTTGGTTTTAAAATATACAGTATATATCTTGCATTTCCTTTGATCTTTCAAGTCCTCACCCTGCACACATTTTTATATTCATTATTAGACAAAATAATGTTCTACATCTTATGTATACTTATTCTTCATGAATGGATCAGGATCTAAACAGTACCATGTAAAGTAGTTAATCTCAAATTTTGAAATAATTTAGCATCCATTAGTTTTCAGTTAAGGGTTCTCATTTGTTTTTATTAAGTAGCTAAGAATCAAAATTCCCTAAGAGGGGGCTGATATTACAGGATGAACATTTAAATCCTGCCTTAGTGTTTTAGGTACAACCACTACTGATACAGAGAAGTAGTTATTTTTCAAATGTCTCTAGGATCACAGCTTGACCACTTTTCAGCTCCAGATTTAGTTCTAAGTTGCAGAAGTGGAGAAGGAGCGAAATATGTGAACTGTTACAAGTCTGAGTTGTTACAGCTTGAGCAGCTGACTTGTGGAGTCCTTGTCTTTGTGTTTTTTATCCCAAAATAGTTTGGGTAAAATAAGAGGATATTCTGCTGTGCCTACAAGGTGTGTTTGAACTGCGGTATGTGCACAGATGGCCTGTGTATTTCAATAGGCCAGGAAATCTGACCAAAGCAACATGCAGCTTGATGTGTGCTCCTTGTTTTACTGTCTGAAGTAAAGTCAACAAATAATTCTTGTCCTCTGAATTATGTCTCCTGTAATACGATTTATTGCCAAAGGGTATATTTTCTGAAATTGCTTAGAAACGATTTTGTAGAATAAGGGCTTTTAAAATCAAGTCAGAGATGATTGGTGAAAAGAATTTTTGGAAAGGCACTTGGACACATATATTATGGAAAAGCATGAACTACAACTTTGAAAAATTGCTCATCTCCTGTTTTCAAAGTGTGAAAGTAAGGAGATGTGCTCTCTGAAGAACAGAACAACTGAAGTAATATTTCTTTATATGAGCATCATATATTAAACAGGGCGTCTTTTTAGCTTTAAAAAGCTGGGTGCTCTCAGATAAAACTAATTTGAGGATACCATGTTATAGGACAATGTTTTGTTGTGTTACCATTTTTGTTTCTTTTAGGGAACATCACACACATGAAAAATTGAATTTGGTTGGCAAGTATAATTTCAAGTATTGCTTTGACTTAAGCTCTTTCAATGCCTGAGCAGAATTCATTAGTACACAGAAGGAATTATTTTTATTTCAGAAGTGACTGGGTAGTTTTAAGGCTAGAAAAATAATATAGTTTGTTAGTTCATTACAGAATTTGATCTTTTAAATGTTGTAATCAACATTTCTAGCTATATGTGCATTTGCAAAGGATTCAGTGGAACATACCTTATTTGTGATTATGTTTTAATACTGACTTTTGGCTATGTGTATTTGAGAGTAAGGCCCAGTTAACTCCACAAAATTTATTTAGAAGTCAACTATTCCTTATTTAATATAATTGTTTATAATATTTATATAATGCTCAATATGAAGGAAACCCAGTGTGATTTAATGGATAAAATGTTGGTCTAGGATGCAAGGGACCTGGGTTTGAATTCCTACTCAGTGGCAAGCCACACCAACATCTTACAGACCTCAAAAGCCCTGTTTTGGTTGCCATAAGTCTGAAGCCCTTAACAATAACAATCTAACCATTTTCATAATGAATCCGATATGTGAAATAAGACACATATACTACAGCTGCAAAGAGATATTTACTAATAAACAAATGTATAAAATTATTTCTTATTAACAAGTTGCATTGGTAGAGCCCTTCCCCAAGCTACAAATATACTCAGGTTCTGAGGGTCCAGGGGACCATCAAATTATAATACTTATACAGACGGAAACAAGATTGTAACAGTCTTTGCATGGAAAGGTTCTCAGGTTCAGTCATTGAAACCTCCAGGTAGATTGGAAAAAATCTAATGTACTCTTGTGTGTGGTTTCAGAGCACCACCTAAAGTGTTCGTTTTGACTTATGAAGTCCTAAATGGCTTGGATCTAGATCTCCCATTGTGAGCTTGCATGGATTTTAAGATCAGTGGGAGAGGTCTTCTCTCCATCTCATCACCTTCACAGGTGCGTTTGGTGAGGACACAAAAGGGGGCCTTCTCTGTCACTGCTCCCAGGCTGATGAATTGCATCCCACAAGGAGGTCAGGCTGGCCTCCTCTGTACTGTCCTCCTACAGGCCTGTCCTTCTATAGGCAGGCAAAGACCTTTCAGGCAGGTCTTTTCTCAGTAACTGGCTGCCTAAGAGAGGGGCTGCTGTTCCCTCCCCCTTTCCTGTTTTAATATTGTAAGGTGCCTTGGGTCTTTTGAGGAGAAAAGCAGGGTATAAATATTTTAAATAAATAATAATAAATAAGATTTTTGCCTGGAAAAGGAGACCCCTGGTACAGCAACCTTTGCAGAAGGGTTGTATAAGGAAGTCATAAAGAAGAACTTGTGAATTGTCTTAAGACAGTCTTGTCCAAACTTGGGATTCCAGAGAATCTTGTATTACAGCTCTCAGAACCCATGGTTGTTGGTTGTGCTGGCTAGCTCTTGTCAGTGTTTTACTTCAGAAATAGCTGGGCCCCTGTGTTTGAGAGTCATTGATCTAAGGCTTCATCTGTATGAGAAAATGATTTATTCTAACATTAAAATAGCTTAAGAAATGCTTCATCATATGCTCTTGTATAATCTTTGAAATGCTTCTTGGAGATCATATGTACTCAGTAATAAGAACTGTACACTATGTTTGTCGTAACTAGGACTGCATAATAAACATGCTGAGAATTACAGGGATAATGCTAATGATACTTAAATAGTATGACTTACTGTAGTTGAGAGTGCTGTGTCAGTTCAGTCAAAACATCCCCCAAACTGATCCTGTGCACTTGACCAGTCAAAAGTCAACTTGTTGAATTCTTTGTGCATTTACTCAGGAGTAAGATCCACTGACATATGTGGGACCTATTTCCAAATAAATATGGATAGGATGTGCATGTTCAGATTCTACAAGCATCCTAGTTTCTCTTTTCTGTAACAAGTATGGAATTGACTCAGGTGCTGTCTTTGTCAGTATATTGTTCTTGTAACAATGCTATTTATCATGCAACACTAGTTTTTCTGATGATTCACCTCCTGGGAGTGTTTGTGTGTAGCTTCTGCAAACATTGGAAGTAAGCCAAATTTATTTTGTGTGTAAATAAACTGCTGTTGGGTCAGTCCTTGAAGAGAAAACTGTCCTGGTAGATCTTGCACACGTAACCCTATTAGGTGTCTGTTTTGTGGTTACATTTAAAGTACAAGTAGGCATTATGTTTTCTAAAAGTTTATTGGCTTTTAGAAAGCCAATAAACTTTTGTTTAGTGTTCTCATAGATGACAGCTTCAGTAATACATTGAAAGTTATGTTATGTAAGTCATACAAGAGAAAACAAATAGCATCCAATAGCAAATGGTGTTGTTTTCAAGTCTTTTGGTAATGTTGTCTTGGAGAGCAAAAATCCTAACACTTCTAGCAATGTAGGGGCTCTTAACGGGATCATCATATTGATACAGAAACTTAATATTTCCCGTTTACCTTTTCTTAAAGTAATCTAATCACAAATGACTCAGAAAAGGTTCATAGGCTACAAGCAAGTCCACCTAGTGCATGCCTGGAAATCCTTTGGCTGATTACGTGCATGTTTTCTAAGTTAAGAGCTGCTAATGGGTTGCTGTGTTATATATACCAGCATAACAGGCAGATTTTAGGAAGAGTCTAAGAGGAACTGTAGTGGACTGTAGCGTGGTTGTCCCCACCATATTTATTTTAATAGTGCAGCACATTATGACATAGCAGAAAATGGCAAGGGTTTTTTGCCAAGAAGACAGGAAGAGAAGGCCTATACTGTACTTGCCTGCTTTTAGGAGCAAGCCCTGCCCTTTCACTGTGTCCTGGTCTTGTGTTTCTTGATAATAACAACTGCTTTCTATCTAGATTAGTGGTATTGATTAAGTGTGATCTTAACTACTGTTACTTCATTTATGCTTGATTCTTTTCCGAGCTGTTTTCACAATATAGTTCCTTCATTGAAAATATTTTTAAAAATATTTTGACTGGATCTGCTTTTTCATTCAAGTGAGTGCCAAACCAGCTAGGCTCACTTGAAAATGACGTGTTGGAGGAAGGAGGCCCACCTGTTAAATGAGCAGTCAGAAAGTTAACCTTTATCTGAGAAAGGAGATTCTATCTGTAGTCTGTTATGATTCAGTTAGAAAACAAATGTAAGCTTCACTCTGCCCTCCACCTTACCTTTTGAGTTTACTCTGATTCATTTCCAAGTTCCTGTGGCATGTGTATAGTGCCAGAAATTGACCCCATAGTCATACCTTATTATTCTGATCCTGTATTCACATAGAAGATTTCTGTGCTTTGATTACAACAGCCAGCAGCATAAGTATGGAATGGTTCTATTTGTCCTTGTTTTATACTCTCAGAACATCACCAAAGTCCAAGTGCTACCTCCTGTGTTTCCAAGGCATTCATCTTCACTGCTATATTGATGGCCCATAGTTATGTCCCGTTCACTGAAGTGTCTAAACTCTGTGATCAATTGCCTCTAGTTAAAAGATTCCTAATATTTTTCCAAATACTGCCTTTGAGCTATCTCAGGTCCTGACACTTCCATACATGGCAACAGTTATTTTTTTATTATAGAAAACTGAATGCTGACTCTTTTGTAACTGCGACACAAGGGTTGATCCATTATGAGAGTAAATGTTGGAACTGTCTCAGCTTTGAGGCTTCATGGTGTTATTTGTGGACTTGTGCATTATTCCATGTGTGCATGCTTCAGTTTTAGCTTCTTTGTTGTTAAGCTTAGTTTGTGATTATGCCCAGGAAAACCTATTTGGGTTCCCAGAAATGTTCTCGGGTTTCCTAGTGGTGGGGCAACCACTCTATGGAGAGCTCCATTCTGTGTGTGCAGATTGGGTGATTTGTACCCTTGAGAACAGAATGTCTGAAAGGTGATCTCAGTATCTCCTGTGATGTTCCTGACAACAAGGAACTGGGCCCAGTAGAGTATTCACAGCCCGTTCTCATCTGATGTCTGGTGAGAGGTATTGGCAACTGTCTTGCTGCATCCTTAAAAGAATTATCATGTTACAAAGTTCTTCATAAGATTTCTGTCAAGAGGGAGTAGAGATCAGAATTTGATGTCTTCAGACTTTTTGTCTGCCTAGTCTCATGTAAGACTGCAGACAAAAGGCACAAATAATCCTGTTGGGTTTCTATTGGTCAGACAGCTAGTTCTTTGATATTCTGTTACCGGTGAAGGACAGTTTGTGGCCTTTTCCTTGGTTTCCCTTACTGTTAAAATGGAATATAATTTTTTATTTGAGCCAAGGTTCAATGTACTATTTAAAAGTGAATTTTAGTGCAAGATGGAAAATAGTAAAAGACTATTGGTACAAGATATGCAGTTTAACAAAGAGCAAAGTACTGGAATATGGTAGACATGAGATGAGTTCTTAGTTGTGTTACTTTATTTCAATAATCAAGGAACTAAGCATAGTGAAGGAGTTTGAGTTCCAGTGATAGAAAAAAGGTGAAGGAGAAAAGGTAAAGTCAGCAAAATTAAGAATGTAACTTGGACTTCCAGAAGCTAATCATACCAGTGAGGAGTATGAGAAGAAGACATAGGAAGAATAATAGATGCAGTCATGGCCAAAAATATTAGCATCCTTGCAGTTTTGTCAGAAAATGCAACCCTTCTCTCAGAAAATTGTTGCAGTTGCAAATGTCTTGGTATTCACATGCTCATTTCTTTGGTTTGCGTTGGAACAACACAAAAATCAGAAGAAAAGTCAAATCTGATACAATCCTACACCGAGACCCAAAAATGCTCTGGCCAAAATTACTGTCACCCTGTCTAAATTGTAAGAAATAATTGATTTTCAAGCATGTAATGTTCATTTAATTTGTATTTAGACACACCTGACTCAAGTAAAAGGTGTGGTCAATATAGTAATCACACTTGCAACCAGTTAAGATGGAGAAAAGTTGACTCAACATTTGTGGTGTGTGTGACACTGAGCATGGAGAAAAGAATGAAGTGTAAAGAGTTGTCTGTGGATTTGAGAGAAAAAAAAATTGTGGAAGAACATTGACAATCTCAAGGCTACAAGTCCATCTCCAGAGATCTTAACGTTTCTATGTCCACGGTGCGCAATATCATCAAGAGGTTTACAGCCCATGGCACTGTAGTTAACCTCCCTGGATGTGGACGGAAGAGCAAAATTACAACGAAGGGTTGTTTGAATGGTGGATACAGAACCCAGATTAACTTCCAAACAAATTCAAGCTGATCTGCAGACACAGGGTACAACAGTGGCAACTTGTATTATCCATCACCAGCTGAGGGGCGCTATGATAAGAGACCCGGGGGGTCACCACTGCTGACACAAAGCATTAAAAAGCAAGACTAGAGTATGCCAAAAAACTATGTGACAAAACCACAGTCCTTCTGGGAGAACATACTGTGGATAGATGAGACAAAAGTAGCTTTTTGGTCAAGAATATCATTGCACTGTTATAGAAAAACAACGAGGCATTCAAAGAAAAAACACAGTCCCTACAGTCAAACGTGGTGGAGGTTCAAATATGTTTTGGGGTTGCTTTGCTGCTTCTGGCACTGGATGCCTTGACTGTGTGAATGCTATCACGAAATCTGATGATTACCAAAGAATCTGGGGACGCAACGTAGTGGCCAGTGTCAGAAAGCTGCATCTCCACCAGAGGTCATGGGTCTTCCAGCAGGACAGTGACCTGAAACACACTTCAAAAAGCGCTCAGAAATGGTTACAAACAAAGCACTGGAGAGTTCTGAAATGGCCATTGATGAGTCCAGATCTGAATCCCATCAAACACCTGTGGAGCGGTCTCAAAACAGCATTTGGGAGAAGGCATCCTTCAAATCTAAAGGCACTGGAGCAGTTTGCAAAAGAAGAGTGGTCCAGAATTCTAGTAGAGAAACTCATCCATGTAAGAAACTCATTCATGGTTATAGGAAGTGATTGATTTCTGTTATTTTTTTTCCAAAAGGGGTGCTACCAAATATTAAGTTAATGGAGCCAATAATTTTGGCCAGTGCATTTTTGGGTTTCTGTGTGGGATTGTATCAGATTTGACTTTTCTTCTGATTTTTGTGTTGTTCCAACGCAAACCAAAGAAATGAACATGTGAGTACCAAGACATTTGCAACTGCAACAATTTTGTGAGAGAAGGTTTGCATATTTTTTTTGACAGAATTGCAATGGTGCCAATATTTTTGGCAATGACTGTAGGCGGGAGCAAGTAAATTAAGATATTCCAAATGCAAGAAGAGAAATTTTAAATAAATGATAGGGAAAATCAGTGACAATGAAAAAGAGGAATGACATACCAGTGGACCCTCGACTTACAGATGGCTCGACTTACAGACTTTTCGAGTTACAGACTTCTCTGGCTGCAAAATTTAGATTCGACTTGCAGCCAGAGAATCGACTTACAGACCAGAAAAAAACCAAAATGGAATAAAAATAGAATAAAAACCACTGGTTATGGGATTAATCGGTTTTCAGTGCGTTGTAGGTCAATGGAGATTCGACTTACAGACTTTTCGACTTGCAGCCACCCTTCCAATACGGATTAATTCCTTAAGTAGAGGGTCCACTGTAGTTGTAATGGGTGGAATATCTAAGTTGAACTGAAGAAAACACAGCAGAGATCTGAGGAAGGCCTGGTAAGATTCTTGACAAAAATTGGAATGTTTGATTGTTAAAATATTTTAAGCAAATATAGCATTCTTATTATTGCTATACACAAGCATCACATATATGGGGCAGATCACTAATAGTGCATTAGCCTATGGATTAGATTTCTGACCTGTGTACTTATAACAGCATCTTCTGTGTATAAAAAACTGATATTAGCATACTTGGCAGGGGAATTTCAAGGCTGGCTGAAGTACAAGCAACTAAGAAGAAATCTCCACCAAGGAGATTTGGGACACTCAGAACCCACCCCGTGAAGAAAAGGCACTGAGTGGCCAAGGAATGTTGGTTGACTCTTGTGACAGGCTGGTGGGAGGGAGGGAGGGACAAAGTGGAGATGAAATGGGAGTATCCTGGACAAGAGCATCATTGACTTGCTAGAATGTTGTCTGTATGCCATGCTTCAGTATTAAGGCTCTAATCCAGTGGTTCTTAAACTTTACCATGGCCCCTGTTTAAATATACAGTGTTGCCCTGCATAGCGACGTTAATCCTGGAACGGATTAACGTCGCTAATCAGATTCGTCGCTATGTGGGGGGGAAAACCCATAGGAATGCATTAAACTCTGTTTAATGCGTTCCTGTGGGGCAAAAACTTACCGCTATGCGAAGATTCCCCCATCTGGCCGCCATTTTTGCCGCCTGGTAAGCGAGGGCAGGGCGCGAAAATGGAGCGGGTGGCCATTTTTTCTTCTGGTGGCCATTTTGGAACCGCCGATCAGCTGTTTTTAGAACATCGCAATGCGAAGATCGGTAAGCAAAACGCTTACCGATTATCGCAATGCGATGTTTTTCCATTCAAAACATCACAATGCGATTGCAAAAAACGTGTCGCTGTGCGGATTCTTCATTAAACGGTGCACTCATTAAGCGAGGCACCACTGTATTTTGTGACCACGGATCACCAAGACTTAATTCAAGACTTTAAATCCTAAAGTGTTTCAAATATTTATTTAATGGTTCTCATGAAGGGGAAAATACGTTAATCTGTTAATGTACACACTCCTATTATATTTTACAGGAATCTTTCTATACTCATCATCATCATTAATTCTTGCTGGAGAAACTGAAATTACAAACACATAAAATCATTAATATGACACACCTTCAAAAAAGTCATATGAAAACGAAAGCTAGAAATTGTTATGAATATAATTTGTACAAAATTGCACTTCACTAAATACAAGTTGGGTGGGGAAAAAAGGGAACATATTATATTCATATACAGTGGTGCCTCGACTTACGACCATAATCCATTCCAGAAGATGGACGTAACTCAAAATGGTTGTAAGTCAAAGGACCATTTCCCATTGAAATGCACTGGAACGCAATTAATCTGTTCCAACAAAAAAACCGCACACAGCAAGCCCCATCGGCAGGCATGGGGCTTAAAAAAACCTGACAAATAAAGCACACAGCAAGCTCCGTCACTGGGGCTTAAAAAAATTAACAACACAGCAAGCCACATTGGAAGGTGCTGGGGCTGAAAAAATAAACACACAAAAAATCACAGCACAGAAACATAACCCACCCAGCCTGTAAATCCCTGTACATATACTTAGAACCAGAAAGCAGCTCCACGCAGTCCCAAGCCTCCTCTGACGCACACACTTTAACCGTGGGGATTAAAGAACTACAAAGTAGATCTTCGCTGACTAACGGTTAGCCCTCTAATTTGAATTCCCCGCCTTTCCCCCCTGCCTCTTTTGATCGCAACTCAAAGCTGTGGCTGCAAGTCAAAGCAAAATTCTGCAGCTGGAGCTGGTCGCAACTCAAAATGGTCGTATGTCGGGATGGTTGTAAGTCGAGGCACCACTGTATATAATGAGAAGGCTGATGCTGCATTTCACTTACAAGCCTTGTGATATCAGGCTTAATAGCTGAAATTTGTATTCTGAGTTCTGACTTTACATTTTTCAAACGGTTTTCATACTTATTTTTAAGATAAGTGAGAGCAGAGAATGATTTTTGCACAATTATATCATTACAAAAGGCATCAGTACTTTCATAACCCTTTTCGATAGTTTCAGAAAATCTGCTTGTAGGTGAGCCCAGAAATTTGGAGGGTACGGTTCCTTGAACTGCAATTTCAGAGCACTATCCATGAATATTTCTATGAACTTGGCTTCCTCTGCTGCTATGAACCCGTCTAGTTCGTGTACTAACTGAAAAGGGATTTCTAATCCAATTTTTACTTGCATCAGGAACAGGAAAATATTCATAGAAACTATGCTTCAATTCTACCGAATATTGTGCAATAATTGATGTGTCCTCCTTAGACAACTCTTCATCAGTGGAACCAAGAACATTTTTGAGGTTTGGAAATGTTTCATGGTTTCAGTTTGATAGGTGATGAAGTCACATTTCCAGTTTTTTGAGCATTGCTTTGATCTTGTCTTCAACGTTAAAAACTGTAACTTTCTCTCCTTTAAGATGTATGTGAATTATATTTAAATGGATGAAGATATCTGACAGATATTCTAATGTGACCAACCAGGAAAAATCTGTCAAATGATCACTGAGGTGAAATTGCTTCTCCATGAGAAAGAATCTTATGTCTCAATTTCCAAAAATGAAACAAAACTTTACCTCATGATAGAGTAGCAAAAGTTGGTGGTATTCACTGTCCATAACTTTGCAAAGCTGATCAAAAAGTCTTGCATTCAGTTAGTATTTGCTTTTTTATAAAATTGACAATTTTGACTGATTAATTTAAGGTGTGCTTTAGACTAGCTGGTATCTTCTTAACAACGAGAGCTTCCTTGTGTATGCAAGCAATTGTACCAAGTCACCAATGGTATGATTTTCTTAATCCATGCTACAAGTCCATTACTTGTGCCCTGTCTGTGTATTTCCACCAATCCATGTCATGAGATGTTATAAATGTATTCGCGAAGGCTTTCATGGCCGGGATCTAATGGTTGTTGTGGGTTTTTCGGGCTCTTTGGCCGTGTTCTGAAGGTTGTCCTTCCTAACGTTTTGCCTGTCTCTGTGGCCGGCATCTTCAGAGGACAGCACTCTGATGTAGCCAACTACAGAGTGCTGTACACCAGAGCACAGAGTGCTGTCCGCTGAAGATGCCGGCCACAGAGACTGGAGAAACGTTAGGAAGAACATGGCCAAAGAGCCCGGAAAACCCACAGCAACCATCAGATGTTATAAACTTATTCAAGCCATTAAATGCTTCTTCAGTTGTAGTGTATACCAACAAGGAGGTTAACAATATGTCTTCGAAAGCAATTATCTCACGCTCATATCTAGTGTAGCATAGTAAGGTTGCTTTGTTATGTCTGGGCTTTTGTCCAGTTGAGGTGCAAAGTAGAGGGACATGCAAGTTCTTTCTAATTTTTCCTTGATATTGGCTGACAGTCAATTCACTTCTTAACTGTGTTATTTGACAAAGGTATTAAGACATTAAGGAAAGGTCTTTGGCAGCTTTCTCGATCAATGCAGAAACCATGATTTTTGCAGTAGGTAATAGAAGTTCTTCCGCTATTGTGTGTGATTTTCCGGTTTTTGCTATTAGTTGAGAAACTTCAAATGAGGCCCTCACTGCATTTTTGGCTGCAGTCTTTTCTACGTTTTCTTACTTTTCCAAAGCTCATGTTCCTTACTTTTGAAAAAATCAATGCTCCTTGTGGTATGTTCTTCATGTTTAGTATCAAGATGTCTTCACAGTTTTGATGGTTTCATGGCCTCGTTGGACAGTAACTCATAACACAGCACACACTGCGGGTAGTTGTTTGTCTTCAGGACCTATACACGTGAAGCCAATCAACAGATATTCTTTGCTATAATGGCAACACGTTTTAAGATGACTGAAAGAATCTTCATTTTGCTTTGAACCGTCATCAGCAGCATCAGTCCTTTTACATTTCAGATTCAGCCAGCAATCCATTCTGAGGCTCTGCAAAATGTACTGTTATGAAATTCACCGCAATAATATCGAAAACTCACTTTACTTGACAATAACCAAATGCTTTTATTAGCAGAAATCAAAGAAACAGATCACAAAGTCCATCTGAATGCTCACTCACACTGACACTGACTGATTCTAACTCTCTCTTCCCGTGGCTTCTGACCATCTGCACAATAGCAAGAAATGTAACGTGCTGTGTCTCAGCCACTCAGCGTCATTCACTTGCATGTTCTCACCATGTGCAGAAGTATCAAAAAGTTATTATCAAACAGTTAATTTCATAACTGATTTTTTACTTATGTTTGTTTTTAATGGAGGCAGTAGGTTAGAAATGCCAAATTTTACACAAACGAGCAACGGAAATTAAGATTTAGTTCTGTGTTTCCTTTTCTTTCTTCCTTGCTTTCTTTCTTTCATATTTGTTCATTCTATTTTAACTGCAAAAGACAATAACGTTTCTTCAAGCCTTTGCGGACTCTCCCCCTGTGAGAGGTCTACGAACCACAGGTTAAGGACCTGTGCCCTAATCCAATATGAAGCTAGTAATAAATAGCATTGGAATCTTCTGCCCCCCTCCCTTGCAGCTGTTCATTGATGCAATGATCCTGGTCTGGAAGATTCTCTAGCCCCCAGGAGAAGGTTTGGAGCTCTTGGCTGTGAAGCCAGGGGTCAAGAGTTTGAGTCCCCAATTTGCCTTGTAGAACAGTCAGTCTGTGTGGCCTTGGGCAAGCTCCAGAGTCCTGTAGTACCTACAAAAGGAATGCTAAGTACAGCATATTCTTTACTTCTGAGTGCACTTTACCCAACAGTAAAGTATCTACAAATCCCTGAAAAGGGTTGCCATAAGGTAGAGTAAAATTGATAGTAATTATCACTATAGGCTACAATGGGGGACCTGTAGGAGGGAGAAGAGATGGCTCTCCTTTCTTTCACAGGCAAAACCACAGTGTTCCGTAATGGCTTGCTTTTAATAAATAAATATATATATGACCCAGAGCAGCTACCCTTTTGTGTCTTCTAGTTCCTTCATTGTGCATGGGACCTAGTGGTTCTTTTTCAGAATTGGAGCAAAGCAAAGTGTGCTGCTTATATACCCCCCCCCCAGTGCTTCAAGGACTCTCTTGGCAGTTTACGTTAATTATGCAGGTGACGCATTGCTCCTCCAGCCAGCTGGGTACTCATTTTACTGGTCTTGGAAGGACAGAAGGCTGAGTCAACCTTGAGCCGGCTACCTGGGATTGAACCCCGGGCCGTGAGCACGGTTTTGGCTACAATAAGCAGTTTGACCACTGCACCACGAGGCCCGTGGAGATCTCTAAATAAAGGGCATAAGAGACTTTGCTGGACAAGACCAAAGGTTGAATCATCCAGCATTCTCTTTCCAACAATTTGTGCCCCAATGTCTCTGAAAGCCCATAAGCAACTATGAGGGCAGTGACAATGTGTTATCACTCTTTCCCAGTATTTTCTAAGAAAAAGGCACCCATGAATGACTAGGATATATTTGTTTAATATGGTTAACAGCTGTTTGTAGCTCTGTCTTCCTGCATTTGTCTAGAAGCTATCAGAGGAATATCTTGGGCAACAGAGAACAGCTTGTAGGTGTTAGCCCTCAGCTATCTAAGTGTGAGACTTGGAAAAGCTGAAGGGAAATGTGTAGAAACTGCTTAATTCATTCTACAAAGATCTGAGAAAAGATGTACAGTATCCCAATCCAGGGAGCAGTGTGTAGGGCCCAGTCTCCTAGTGTCCTCCCTTCCTTCAAAGGCCTTCCCTACCAGTTATTGTCAAGTGATTGTTTGTGCTTAAAAAGTGCATGAGCAGTTGTATTGCCACGTTTTTATAAAATTCCACGTGTGAAATTATGTCTTCTGTTGTGGGGGGGGGACCTCTCTTTTGCTATTCTGTAATATAGTGCCAGTAACTCCTGGTGTTAGGAAAGGAGTCAATATCTCTGCTCTTGCTCTCTGTGTAGTTAGTAACTTTATTAGCCTCTGTCTGTAGCATTGTCAGTATGCCTTGATAAGCAAAGATTTTTTTCCCATTGCAGACTCTTCCAACCCCTTGCTTGGGTATATGTTTCAGTTCCGCATGAACTTTGTTAGCATGGGACAGGATCTGTGGTTCAAAGCTAGTGCATATGCTTTGCAGAAACCAATAGCTAGGATGGGGGAGAAATAGTATTTGAAAACTTGGAAAGCTGTTGCCAGTCAGTGACAGTAATACCAGTTTAGGTGCACCAGAACCCTCTTCTGTTTCCTGCATTCCTAATGGGAGAAGTTGAACTAGATGCAGTGTGAGAAGTTCTGGCTAAATCCTACATTAATCCAAAGGAGAAAATAACATCTTAAGAAATGGGGTGAAATTGTTTCGTTTATTTTTTAAAACACTTTTAAAAATGAATCATAAATCATTGCGGTGACATTGTGGTACTTCCTATGTCCATGCACACTTACAATTGTTTATATTCAATTTGTGATTTTCTCTTGAACTAAGAACTGAGTTAATAGTTTTTAGTGAATAGCTAAGTAAGTTAGGTACTGTATCTACCTGCAGAGGCTGAGAGTTTGATTCCCCCACTGTGCTTCACAGGGAAAGAGCCAGCCTGGGAGGTCTTGGGCAGGATACAAAGATCCAGAGCTTCTCCAGGGAATGATAAATCACTTCTGGATATCCTGTACTTAGAAAACCTTGGAAGGGGTTGCTGTGAGTTGAAATTGACTTGACGGTGCATGAATATTATTATGTACCAAAATCCTAATGTCTTTTTCCTAGGCAATTGCAAGCTGAAATGTGAATCTTTTAAAGCTCCTGTAAAATTTTCCTCATTAAAAAAAGCCATAATTTTATTCCCTTTAATCTGTACCCCAAACTCTGTCTGATTATCATAGCAATTGGAGAGATACATTATCAGCTGAATGTTTTTTATAAACTGGCTGACTGAGGTTTCCTTAGTACACAGGAAGGTTTTGATTACCAAAAAAAAAAAAAAAAAAAAAAAAAAAAAACCAACAAAAGCCCCTTGCAACTAACAAATATTTGTAATGTTTGATCAACTTCACCAGATCTAATTCCAAACAGTTATTAATACTTGTCAACTTGTATATATTGGAATATGAAAAAATATAAACTATTGTCACTTTTAAAATAAGCAACAGCTGGAGAGAAATCCAAGTTCTTATGTCTGTTGGCTGCATTACTGACTTGTCCTTTATAGGAAAATACAAGGACATGGGACATTAATTTGTTTAGGAGTAAGTCCAAAGGATGGTTGGTATGATAATACTCTGAACCTATTATGAACCCTCCAGATTCAGAGAACGCTATCAGAACGTCCACTTAAATATTATGGTCCCCATATATTGTGACTAATCTCCTAGTTTGGAATTGTTATTGAATATACAGGGTACAACTCACTTGCAATATGAAGACATCAGTTGTCGATAGAGAAACCTGACAGAATTGAGTTGGATCTATAGAGGATCTTGATAGAATCAAGAATAGAATCCTCTTCTACATTTGACCATACTTAGATATTGTTGCAGAATGCCTTGTGCTTTTAACAGTTATGTTATTTATACAGTGGACCCTCGACTTACAGACGGCTCGACTTACAGACTTTTCGAGTTACAGACTTCTCTGGCCGCAAAATTTAGGTTCAACTTGCAGCCAGAGAATCGACCTACAGACCAGAAAAAAACCAAAATGGAACAAAAATGGAACAAAAACGGCCGGTTACGGGATTAATCGGTTTTCAATGCATTGTAGGTCAATGGAGACTCGACCTACAGACTTTTCGACCTGCAGCCACCATTCCAATACGGATTAATTCTGTAAGTAGAGGGTCCACTGTACGTCATATTTCTTCCAGTGCAGAACGCAACATTAATTGAAACAGATACTGCTGAAAGCAATAATTTAGAATATTTAAAGTACACAAATTTAAGTGAGTTATATTAAAAAGAAAAAATGAATCAAAACCATTTAAAAGCGTAATGGGAGCAAAAGAAAATGTACAGCAGCCACCACTGTAAGACCTTGGAAGGGACTTGAATAGTCAGAACAGCCACCAAGTCCTTCTCATGTTCTCATGAAATAGGGAGATACTGTACTGTCTTTTGGTTAGTCTGTATCCAAGATGTATAGAACTTGATAGATCATACCCAGCACATTGATAACCACATTTGGCTCTCTCTGTCTCTTTCTGAGTAAGGAAGGTTGCTGAGGATCTTTCTCCATAACCCCTGTTGCATATAGCCAGGGTTTGTCAAAAGGCCAAGGTGGTGTAATGTATATAATGGTGGGCTGAAATTTGGGAGGACTAGATTGTAGTCTCCACTGAGCCATGAAACCCACTGGATGATCTTGGATCAATTACTCTTTCAGTTTTGACACTGTGAGAATAAAGTGGAGAGGAGAGCTACCTCTCTCCTCATTGAGCTCATTGGAGGGAAGGCAACATAGAAATGTATGTGTGTGTCCCTACAGCAAGAGTCACTCGGCTGGCTCCTGGGCCCACAAGGCAGGACTTTTCTGTGTAACAGTACGTCATCTGTGAAAAGCCTTCCTGGGTGTTGCTAGATTGGCTCTATCTCTGCCTAGCTTATTATTTTCCTTGGTTTTTGATGCTTTAAATTCTGTGCTCTCGCTCACAATCTATCCTCTGCTTTGAGCTGGTGGTTTGGTTTCTTTATTGTCTTTAAAACTGTACTAGTTTGTGGCTCTTTAGGGACTCAAAGGTGATTCAGAAATGGGTTTACTAATAATGAATAATAATGAAATAGGATTCTGGAAGTGGGGCTCTTGGTATATTTTGTTATTCCTGCTGCTACAATGCTGTCATACCTCTTGTTTAAATCTAGCCCAAAGCACAAGAAGCAAAAATCTTTCAGCATGTCCGTAAGACTCTTTCCCTCCAAATTATAAATGAATAGTAGTTATGGATTTCATGCAGCAAATTAATATATTCCCTCAGTTTAGCACTTCGGTTGCACAGATGCTGCAGGGACATCACATTTTCCCAGATTTATATCAGAATGTTCTATGTTTTTGGAATAACTATTTGTCCAGAGATAGCTGTCATTATTATTGAATGTGGGTTTTTAGATATCATAGTAACATTGGATATACACTGTAAGTCTGTATAATATGTGGCTCTCTTAGTACAGTACTCTATGTGTGTGTGTGTGTACCAAGACATCAGGTAGCCATACAGTAACTTGTGGCCATTCATTTAACCCTTCAGAATACCCCTTATCTTCATCACTTTGGCATGGTACAGTCCATGGATTTCACAACAGTGGGGATTAAGTTCACTAATTTAGCTTTCTAAAGAAATGAGTCCGTTTCATTTACCAGTTTTTATACCAAAAATGATACTGCCAAAAAGATATGTGTGTTAAAAATAGAAAAGGGATAGCTCACTTGTGCTAGGCCTCATTGTTGCCTTTTTTTGAAGAGTAAAGCACACCATGGCAAAAGATTATCCTATTCATATAGTGAGTTTTATGGGGGAAAACTGAATTGATTTTCCCCCCAGCACCCCCAAATAGAATGTAATCTGATTTAATCTATCTATTTGACTAAACAAAACTTTTAAATATCCTAAGTAGACATGGGTCATTCGTATTCGTATCTCTGGGAATACGAATATGAATCGCGGCACCACAAGTTCTCTCCCCTCAGAACTGGTTGGTCCAACTCACCATTTGCTGCACAGCGCTTGGCTGTGTCGTTGTTGTTCCAATTGTGGAAGGAGTCTGGCCAGCTTTTCCCCGCCTCTCTACGCAGCCGACCACTCATTGATTGAGTGGGCCGACTCCCTGTCCTGTCTACACGCTGAAGTGGGCAGCTGTGTGGGGAGGCAAGGAAGAGCTCTTTTCATGATTGGAACAGCAACAACAGAGCTGAGTGCCACACAGCAAACAGTGAGTGGATCGGCAGGTTTTGGGGGCAGGGAATGGGCCTCCATGGCACCTGTGGTGTTGCAATTCCTATTTGTATCACTAGGAATATGAATACAAAAACCCTATGTCTAATCCCAACAGCCCATATGCATTTGAACTGAAATGAATAACATAGTGGTTAGACTGTCTAACTAGAATTGGGAATACCTGGGTTTAAGTCTCCACTCAGTCACAATGCTCACCGTGTGACGTTCAACTACTCACTTTTTCTTACTCTTTCCTCCCTCACAGCAGGACTAAGTAGTACAGTATATACCTTTTAAATTGAAAACACATCAGAATTTTAAGTGGAAAGCTGTGTATTATAATAATTAAAGATTCACAGAGTTGTAAACAGTTTCTTAAACTCAAGAAAAGAAAATATTGCCTCTGCGTATTTCACAAAACTGGAACAATTTATCACAGTTTTAGTTCTAATTTCAATTTAATGTATTTAGCCAAAAGGTAGGTTTGTATTAGGTTATATTGTATTATAGGCTATCTAGTATCATCTACTTAACAGAGTGATGGACTAGGACTCTGGAAATCTGGGTTTGAATCCTTGCTTAGTTATGGAAATTCACTCAAGTGTGGAACTGGTAAAGCTATTCCTTAAATATCTCACTTACCGTACCTTGAAACTCCTCTTAGGGTTGTTACCATTTCTGATCTGACGGGACATAATGCACACATTATTTTATATAATTGTGGGAAGGAGGGCTTACCCCTGTTTACAGAGGAAATAAATATATATGTATTCTCACCTACACTTGCTAGGGCTCATTATCTGAAACAACATTAGTCTCACAACAGCTGCAGCACAAAGAACTTGGGTTCTGACTAGCAGTGCTTTCCTAACTTGATATCCCATAAATATATTTTTGACCTACAACTCCCAGACACCTTAGCAGATCAGAAATTCTGGAAGTAATAGTTAAAGAATTTGGGGTTCCTAAATTTTGGAACCTGGAGAGTCAAATCTTTATTAATCAGTTCTTCTTCTTTAAAAAACCCTCCAGTTTATGAATTTGAGATATTGTGCTTCTGTATCCATGATTCAAAACACCAGGATATTGTTGCATAGTATTATTTATTTATTTATTTATTTATTTATTTATTTATTTATTTATTTATTTATTGCATTTATATGCCGCCCATCTAGACATAGTCTACTCTGGGCGGCTCACAATTTAGAAGATAAAAACAATTTAAAATATACAGTTTTACATTAAAAACAAAATGATATAAAATGTAATATAAATTTACGATTTTAACAGTTAATTTAAAGCAAAGAGTCCCAAGATGGCAAGAAGAAAAGAAGAAAAATAAGAATGAATTAATTGACTGAAGGGAAGGCCTGCTTGAATAGCCAAATTTTCAGCTGGCTTTTGAAAATGTCCAGCGAGGGTGCCAGCCGAATTTCAGCGGGGAGGGTGTTCCGCAGCCGAGGGGCCACCGCCGAGAAGGCCCGATTTCTCGTTTTTTCCTTCTGGGCCTCCCTTGGCGTCAGACCCCTCAGCCGTCCCTGCTGGCTGTGTCGGGTGATTCGGGTAGTTCTGGGTGGGAGAAGACGATCTGCCAGGTATTGAGGTCCCAAACCGTTTAGGGCTTTATATGTAATCATTAACACTTTGAAGTCAACGTGGAAACGGACGGGCAACCAGTGCAAAGCAGCCAGAGTGGGGGAGATATGTTGGTGTTTTCTCACCCCACTAAGAAGCCTGGCTGCCGCATTCTGGACCATCTGAAGTTTCCGCGTCAGCCTCAAAGGTAGCCCCACGTAGAGTGCATTACAATGGTCTAATCTTGAGATTACGAGCGCGTGGACTAGAGTAATGAGGGCCCCCCATCAAGATAGGGTCGCAGCTGGGCAATCCGCCATAGATGGAAATAGGCAGAGCGGGCCACGGACGCCACCTGGATTTCCATGGTAAGTGCCAGGTCCAGATGTATTCCCAAGCTGCGGACCTCACTCTTTGCGGCAAGGGTCATCCCTCCAAAGGAGAGGGAGTTACCTATGCCGCTGACGGAAGGGCCGCCCACCCTCAAGACCTCCGTCTTGTCCGGGTTCAGCCTCAATCCATTTGACTGCATCCATTCCAGTACGGTGTCCAGGCAGCGCTGGAGGGACTGGACGGCATCCACTGAGGTAGATGAAAAGGAGATGTAGAGCTGTGTGTCATCAGCATACTGGTGACACGATGCCCCACATCCCCTGATGACCCCACCTAGTGGCCTCATATAGATGTTAAACAGCATTGGAGAGATGATCGACCCCTGCGGAACCCCACAATTGAGGCTCCACAGGGCGGAGACACTCTCCCCAAGCTGAACTCTCTGGGGTCGGTCCTCCAAGAAGGAACGGAGCCAGGCAAGTGCCAGGCCACCAATTCCCAACTCAGAGATCCTCCCCAGGAGGATACCGTGGTCGACGGTATCAAAGGCCGCCGAGATGTCGAGGAGGACCAACAAGGACATATTGCCCCCATCGGCCTCCCTCAGCAGGTCATCCATCAGTGCAACCAGTGCCGTCTCTGTACCATAGCGCAGCCTGAAGCCCAACTGGAATGGGTCCTGGGCATTGGTTTCGTCCAAGAGCGCCTGAAGCTGATCTGCCACCACCCTCTCAACCACTTTGCTAAGGAAAGAAACATTGGCGACGGGCCTATAATTGCCAATGTCGTCCGTCGCCAAATTTGGTTTCTTCCTAATGGGCCTAATGAGTGTCTCCTTGAGGGCAAGGGGTACCTTGCTCTCCTGAAGAGACCCATTAATTATTGCGGTGGCCCATTTGGTTGTTACGGGCCTGGCTGCTTTGATTAGCCAGGCCGGGCAAGGGTCGAGAGAAGAGGTGGTGGCCCGACAGCGATCAAGCGCCTTGTTTACCAAGTCCGGTGTTACAGGCTGAAAGGAGTCAAGAATTACCAGGCAAGGCGGAGCGCTGGACATCTCTGCTCGATCCATTGTATTTAAAAAAGGAGAAAGGTCACGGCAGATGGCCTCCACTTTAGATTTAAAAAATGCTGCAAATTGGTCAGGTGAAATACTAGGGGGAGGCCCTAGTATAATGCCCGTGTTGCTAGCAGGAAAAATGATCCCAAACTTTATATAGCATAACTTTAACTGAAAGTTAAAAATGCCAGTGCCTGCAGTCAAGATAGTCTACAACAGTGGTTCCCAACCTCAGGAAACCTAGATGTTATTGGACTGCAGTTCCCAGAAACCCCAGCTAGCACAGCTAGTGGTGAAAGTTTCTAGGAATTGTAGTCCAAGAACATCTGGGTTACCCACAGTTGAGAACTACTGGTCTACAGGATCTCCTCTTATACTCACTACCATTCAAAAATGACACTAATCAAGTGAAAATCCCAGAAGCTGACTCCTTTTTCTTCTTCTTCAATGAACTACTTCTTACCTAGACACAAAGCAAGCTTTTTGGCAAGTATGAGCCTGATTGACAGCTTCAGAATTTCAGACTGACCCAGACCTTGAGCTGATTTCCCCTTTGAAGGCTTTTGTCAGGAACCTAGTCTCAGAAATCCTGAGAAAATGTTTACTGAAAACACTCAGGACTGGAACAAACACAACTGCTCTGCGCTTTTCTAATGCAGAAATACTTTGAACGTGCCTTACCAATTTGTATGCTAATTCCCTGGTTATACATGGCAAAATATCCCCCCTTTTTTTAAAGAATGGCACTCAATAATTTTCTTTAAAGCAAACCCACATTTTTTCCTTCTATAATAACTGTGAAGTTTTGTTGACATGCAATTCTTTCTCACCCATATGATACATTGTATCATCTGCCTGGCAAGCCCGTACCATATATGCCTGGTTCATAATAAAGTGACTGCTTTTCTCATTTGAAAGGCCTCTTTTAAGGATCAATATTTCAGTCCCTGTGGCCTGCAGTCTTTCCAAATGAAAGAAGTGGGTGAGGCCAACCATTATCTTTCAGATTAAGCAAGATTGATCTTTTTGATTTATATGAGATATTTAAAATTTTTATGTATTTAGAGTCATTTGTTTCTGAATAGGGGAATAGTTTTACTTTTAAAAAAATAATAACTTGAAAACCTGTTGCTCAAACATCCTCAAATTTGGCACAGAGCAAGAACAGACAGTCTGCTATACCTGTGCCCAAACTGGTGATATTCAGAAGTCCAGTTTCAAAGTTATAACTTTTTGTTTGGGCTGCTGCAATTGCCATGTAGAATATTGATTCCCCCTGCTGCACAGTGTTAAATGCTAGCAAGCTAGAAACTGCTGGAGTTGCAACAGTGATTCTTTTAAGTAACTGAAAATTTGCCAAACACATTTCACACACACATCATTGTATCCATATCTCTTAAGAATGGATATAGTGCAGTGGTGGCGAACCTTTTTGGCTCACATGCCCAAACTGGAGAGAAGAAAAACAGTGGGCGGTGTGCCACGGTGGCAGCAGAACTGGAAGTGGGGATGGCGGGAGGGGGAATCCTGGTACAGGGGTGCCTCAAGACCCCACTCTGGATCCACTGTCAACACCAGTGTCTTGTACACACTTTTATTTTTTATTATTATTTATTTATTAAATTTATACCCCGCCCATCTAGACCAAAGTCTACTCCGGCCACACACTTGATGAAGCCCTAGGGCCTTGTAGGGGTGTTGTTCTCCTCCACCTCCTGCCTGCCTCCAGCACCGCCCCTTTTCCTCTCCAGTCCCACCTGGGACTTTGTCCGTTTAAGGGAGGGAGAGGGTGTCCTGTGTCATTAGAGGGAGGTGGGGGAGATGGATGGCAAGTTACTTTCTCATGTTCCTTTGTTTCCATCCACCTGTGCTCGCAGGATTCAAGGGAAGGCAGAGTCTCCTTACCCCCCCACACACATACATCTTCTCAGGTTTGACTGTGCGGTGTGGGGGAGAGTAGTGATCTGTGCCAGCAGAAAGAGCTCCGCATGCCAGCTGTGGCACATGTACCATAGGGTCGCCATCACTGGTATAGTGATATTATGCTGGTACTGTGTTTCTCTCAAAATAAGATAGTGTCTTATATTAATTTTTGCTCAAAAAACACATTAGGGCTTATTCAGGGCATGTTTTATTTTTTCATGTTCAACAATATACATTTATTCAAATACAGTCATGTCATCTTCTTCTGGTTGCTGCTTAATCTCCCTGGTGGGGGGTAGGATTTCACTTAACTGGGGCTTATCACATCGTATACTTATTTTAATTACTTGCCATTTTAACACTTTTTTTAAACTTTAAGTTCTGGGTCCTTATTACTGTATTTGCCGGTGTACAAGATGACTTTTTGGCACTGAAAAACATGCCTCCAAGTGGGGGGGTCGTCTTATATGCCGGGTGCACTTCCAGAAAACCCTCCCTCTTTCCTAGCGAAGTCACTTACGAGTAGACCAACCCCACTCCTCCTTGGTAGCCTGGGAACAGCCTGACTCTAGCGCCAAACAGCTGACTGTCGGGAACCAGCAGAGAGGTGGCAGCCATTTTGAGATTCGACCAAATGGCTGCTGCCACTCAAAATGGCTGCTGCCTCTCCAAAATGGCTGCCGCCTCTGCTGGTTCCCGACAGTCAGCTGTTCGGTACTGATGCTGTCCTTCCAGCAAACCCTCGCTCTCTCCCAGCAAAAGGAACAAAAAGCGGCAAAAAGAACTCTCTCCATGATACAGCCAAAGCAGAATCACGCATGCGGAAGAGGGGATAGTCTTATACATCAAGTATATAACAAACTACATTTTGAGTGGAAATGTTGGGGGTCGTCTTATACGCCCAGTCGCCTTATACGCCAGCAAATACGGTAGTTAAATTTTTTTTCTATGAAAATATTTATATACGTCATTGTTGTACCCAGAGAATTAAGCTATTGTGTTGTGTTTTTTTGCATGAGCTCCTCCAGCAAGGAAAATCATGCAATATCCAAATATATATGGTATATAAAAATATGCAGGATAGTGTTTGTGTGTGTTAATTAAATGCCATCATGTCAGAGCCAATTTCCCACAACACTAATAGGACTTTTCGAGCTAACCGATATAGTTGTCTGTTTTGGTACCATCTTAGATCTAGAGTGGTGTTGCACAAGTGAAATGGCACTTCTACTTGTGCTGAATTAATTTCTTGATCTACCTGTCTTACCCCCTGGGCATGCTCCATACTAGAGTTGGGCACAAACCAACAAAATGTGGTTCATGGTTTGTTGACATCCATTGAAAAAAAATGAAACACTCATTGGTTTATGGTTGTTCTAAGTTTTGGGGCTGTTTGGCCATATTCTGGACCTTTTCTTCCTAACGTTTCACCAGTCTCTGTGGCCAGCATCTTCAGAGGACAGGAGTTAGAACTTTGTCTGTGTTCATTGGTTTAGTTTGGATTGGTTTAGAAGTTCAAGAGCCCTAGAACAGTCCCCCAGCCACATGGAGACACCAAAATCACAGGGAAGCATCTCCTGACTCTCCTCTACACCCCTCCAAGTGTGTTTGGATTTCAGACATCAGGGCTGTACAGTCTTAAAGCAAGTCCCCTAGGAAAGTGCTTTTAAGCAGTTGGCCTGGGGAAAATTCCAGCTTTGGTTCATGACAGGGATCATGCCACAGAGTGTTGCTCGTCAGGATATGGACTGGGGAAGGACAGTGCCCTTTCCTCCATACCCTGTGGCCAGTGCTATGCTGGAACTCTGAGCTGAGGTAGAGATGAAGTTGTGTGGTCATTGGGATTGCAAGGAGAGACAGACTGCCTGACAAGGGAAGCAATGCGCTGCTGGAGATCTGAGCTAATCTGGTTCTGAGGTAGAAGGGTTCCACTGACTAGCAGAAGTGTCTCTGAGGTGAAAATGGCTTCTGTGGATCAGTTTTATAAATAAGAACAAGCAACTCCCCAAGAGCCCATTGAACCACACATTTGGCCGCCTGACCTGCCAATCCAGTAGTCTCTAGATCTCTAGAATTGTCCAGCACTTCTGATTGACAGGAGCAGGCTCTTGGGGGTGAGAAGGGAGAAAATGGACAAACAAACAAAAAAAGGCTTGAAATGTTTGTCGGTTCATTTTGGTTTGGTTCATCGCTTTTGACAAACCAAAATCAGCCTGAACCAATGAACCAGGGGTTGTTGACAAACTCCTCATACATGTTTGGTCCATGCCCATCTCTACTCCATATCATATCCTACCAGAGTGGTCTTGGGAGGGATAAAGAAGTGACACCAAGAAAGCCCAACTTGCACAAGCAGAGTTTTATGGAAAAATCATATGCCTTTGCAGGTTGTACACAAAATTTTACTGTAATAACATTTCATATCAGGTACCAAACATCATATAGGTATGTACACGATCCATCTGATATACATGCAGTCTTGGGAAAATTAAATAGGTACATATGCTGGATAGCTCAGAGGTTTAAACCTCTGGTTGCGGAGCCAGAGATTGGGAATTCTGTTCCTCATTTTGCCTCCCTGACGGGAGCTGGAGTCAGTGATCCATAGGGCCCCTTCCAGCTCTGCAGTTCCATGATAATGATGATGGTGTTGAACCAGTCCCCTCCCTCCCCCCCAAAAAAACTTTTCAGGAATATATATTATGATTGAGAGTAGCATCAACTGATGAGTGGTCCAAGCAAACCAGAAGGTTTGCAATCCCTTTCTTTTTCTCTGTCATTCCATAGGCTGACAAGGACTTTAAAAATATTTTAAAATAAGTAAAATAACTTGCTGCTGCTAAAATACATGCTGGCACCTCATAGGTTAGCCACCACTGCCTCTAATTTTTGAGATATTGGAAGGGAGCACAGTGGGGAATCAAACTCCGAACCTCTAACTGCAGGCAGAGGCTGAACCACTGAGCTATCCAGCAGTTCCATGCAGATGATAATTGACAATCAGTATACAGTGGTGCCTCGCTATGTGAAAACATCGCTGAACGGATCAAGAAAACCCATTGGAATGCATTAAACATCGTTTAATCCGTTCCAAATGGGCCGAAAACTCACCGTTCAGCGATGTTTTCCTATGGCTGGCAGCCATTTTCGCACCCTCCCCTCGCTTACCGAGGGCACGAAAACGCTGCGTGCGGCCATTTCGGAGCTTCCGGTGGCCATTTTGGAGCTGTCGAACAGCTGATCCGCGGGTCGCAAAACGCTTACCGACCTTCGCTATGTGAGTTGTGGCCATAGAGGCCATTGCTTTGCGATCGCAGTTGCGATCGAAAAAACCCCCTCGCTATGCGGATTCGTCGTTCTATGGTGCGCTCGTTAAGCGAGGCACCACTGTAGATTTTTTTCTGGAGAAATAATATGATCATAGTACTTATTGTAGGCTTGTGAGTGTAGTTGTTCCCAGATGTTCTCAGATGTACTTCACCACATTGCGGTAGTCTAAGGCGGTGGTTCTCAAACTTGCATCCCCAGATGTTCTTGGACTGCAACTCCCAGAAATCCTGGCCAACATAGCAAGTGGTGGAGGCTTCTGGGAATTTCAGTCCAAGAACATTTGGGGACCCCAGTTTGAGAACCACTGGTCTAAACCAGAATGATTCAAGAAAGGTCGAAGCTAATGAACTAAATGTAGATGTGCAGATGTTCTACTTTATGTTTTTATTACCTTAAAATTCAAGTACAGCACATGTCATGCAGCAGTCCTAAATTAAATAATTTCTGTAACTGAATCCCGATCTTTAAACTAGACTTTCTAGTGATGAGAAAAAGCATCCATTTTGTATGCATTTAATTTCATCTTTTAGCCTTTTGTTTCTGATCATGGGGCATTCTTGGCAAAGATACTGGAGTGGCATTGCCAATTCCTACTCCAGGTGGATTGCATTTAGTCGGAACTCTCCACTATGACCTGTCCGTCTTGGGTGTCCCTGCACGGCATAGACCGTTACTCAAGCCCCTTCGCCATGACAAGGCAGCAATCCGTGAAGGGGAGCAGCAATCCATGAAGGGAAAAATTGGGAAAGGAGTATGACAAGGCTGTATATTTTCCCCCTGCTTATTTAACTTATATGCAGAATACATCATGCGAAAGGCTGGACTGGAGGAATCCCAAGCCGGAATTAAGATTGCCGGAAGAAATATCAACAACCTCCGTTATGCAGATGATACCACTCTGATGGCAGAAAGTGAGGAGGAATTAAGGAACCTTGTAATGAGGGTGAAAGAGGAGAGTGAAAAAAACAATCTGAAACTCAACATCAAAAAAACTAAGATCATGGCCATTGGTCCCATCACCTCCTGGGAAATAGAAGGGGAAGATATGGAGGCAGTGACAGATTTTCCTTTCTTGGGCTCCATGATCACTGCAGATGGAGACAGCAGCCATAAAATTAAAAGACGACTGCTTCTTGGGAGGAAAGTGATGACAAACCTTGACAGCATCTTAAAAAGCGGAGGCATCAGCTTGCCAACAGAAGTCCGCATAGTCAAAACTATGGTTTTCCTTGTAGTGATGTATGGAAGTGAGAGCTGGACCATAAAGAAATCTGACTGCCAAAGAATTGATGCTTTTGAACTGTACTGCTGGAGGAGGCTCTTGAGAGTCCCCTGGACTGCAAGGAGAACAAACCTATCCATTCTAAAGGAAATTAACCTTGAGTGCTCACTGGAAGGACAGATCCTGAAGCTGAGGCTCCAATACTTTGGCCATCTCATGAGAAGAGAAGACTCCTTGGAAAAGATCCTGATGTTAGGGAAGTGTGAAGGCAAGAGGAGAAGGGGACAACAGAGGATGAGATGCTTGGACAGTGTCATTGAAGTGACCAACATGAATTTGGCCCAACTCCGTGAGGCAGTGGAAGACAGGAGGGCCTAGCGCCCATGAGGTCACGAAGAGTCGGACATGACTAAACGATGAATTTCAGCTTCCCCCTCATATAGCACATACCTCTGCCTAGGTAAGCATTCAAGGATAATCATCATCATCATCATCATCAAACTGCAGAACTTGAAGGGACCCTATGAATCATCAAGTCCAGCCCTTGTCAAGGAGGCACAGTGGGGATTCAAACTCCCAACCTCTGGCTCCAGAGACCTAAACCACTGAGTTATCCAGCAATATTCAATGACAAAGGAAATAAAGCTGATCGCCAGCATCAAGTTGAGGACACCTAACTCAGAAGCCTCAAATGACCTCTCTTATTGTTTCATGTAAATATGAAGCAATTTAAGAGAAAAGTTAGAATTCTGTGGGGGTACCATAATTCAGAGACCCTGGGAATGAGCAGTGATCCCCCCAATACCATCTTCTGAGCCTGCCAGAAAGAACTAAAAGCCAGTACAAACCATTGCCCCAAGGCCCAACCCAGATAGCCTGTGAAGGATGGTATTGCAAATACCATATGCAGCAGCAGAACTAATAGGGCCTTGCTACTACCCAGTTCCCAGGAAGACTTTCTCTGTGTCTTCTTTTGATTTAAAATGTGATTGGTATAACCAGTTATAGCGAACAGCCCTGCCCTCACCTGTCTGTCACATCTGAACAGTGGAGTTGGAGCCAATGAGAGGACGGAAGGTGGAGCCAAGGAGGTAGGGGGATGGATATAAAGGCTGGTGTAGGGAGTATGAGAGAGAGATTCTGTGAGTGAGAGACAGTGTGAAACTTAAAAGTGAACTTAGAGTGAGTTAGAGGCCTGTAATAACGCTGAATGGAACAGAGAGTTGATAGAGCTTTAAAGTTAAAGTAGAATTGATTCTAATACAAGTGATTAGCAATATGTGATTTACCTACTGTATATTAATCAAATGTTAACTTCCCTGATCTAATAAATGAGTTAAGTTTTAAAAGTACATGTGTCTCCTTGAGTGAATGGTATTGTAGCAGCAATACCTGGTGGCAGCGATGAAAGAAGGGCGAGAACCTCGTGAAGGCCTGGGGAAATAGAGGCTTCAGAGGGGATCACCACACCAGTATTATCCAGATGTTTTAAGCTACAAGACTATTACCATGCTGGAGGCATTCAAGAGAACATTGGACAACCACCTGTCAGATCTTCTTTGATTTGGATTCTTGCATTGAACTGGGGGTTGGACCCAATGGCCTCTTTCAACTCAGTTATTTTATGATGCTATGTGCATAGGATGTTATATCAAAGAATGGCCCCTTTATCACTGCCTTTACACTGAATATGCAATGTGACAATGTAGTTCACTTTTCATGCTTCCATACATAACAAATATGAATGGCATATATTTACTTATATTGTCCATTTCAACTGAAATCTCTCCAGGGGGTGATTGGTCATACTAGAACTGTGTATTCTTATATGTCATTTAAGTATTATGATAGATTAATGTGAGAGTGTAAGACCCATGCCAGATCAAATCAGAAAAGCCTATCAAGTTCAGCATTCTGTTCACATGGGAGCAAGTGAGTTTCCCTTGGAAATCTGGATAGGATATATGAATGCAGGAGCATTCTCTGGCTCATCTTTATCGACTGATAGGCACACTGTCTCCAACACCTCATCATGATTGTCCTCACTAGTGGTCCTCCAACAATTTAATTTGATCTGTTTAAAGCCATTCAAATTGTTGATCAGCACTGTTTCTTCTTGCATTGGATTTAGATTTAACAATGTGCTGTGTGAGGAAAAATATTTTCTTTCATCTAATTCTTAAATCATTCATCTTTAGTTGGATAGCAACTCCAAGTGCTGTTCTTATAAAAAACTTCCTGCTCTCTAACTTCTGCATCATGCACAGTGGTACAACTTTTTCATTTTCCCCTTATTCATCTTTTCCCTAAGGTAAACTCCCCAGATGTGGTCACCTTCCCTTATAAGGGAGTTATTCCAGTACAGTACTTGATAATTTTGATTTCTTCCTTTCTGTAGCTGTTCTGACTTTACATTTCCCCATTTCAGGAACGGTGAAACACTATACCTACTATTCCATATGTTTCATGTATATAGATTCAGTGGCCAAAATCCTCTTGCCTAGTTATATCGGCATAATCCAAATGGACGAACATTTAGAAGCAAATTGGCTCAGGTTGAGAAATCTTTGTAGGCCTTATCTGTTGCATACTGTGTCATGTGACTCATCATGCAACAGATAATATTAATGGAATTTCTTGGGGCACTTTACCTCCAAAGGTCATGCCTTTCGAGTAGCTATGCAGGAGCATTTCAGCCCATGTGTGTGTTCTTTGTAATTCGCTTACTCCTTCCAACATTAGTTTTAGCACATTAAGTACCCCATTCTGAATCTGATTTACAGTAGAAAATATTACATGGTTTTACTATTTCTAGAAAGATGACTTATGCCTTCAGATAATGCAAACTTACACATTTTCAGTTTAGCAAGGCAATAAACTGTAATTACATTTGAGCCAGAGAAAGTTTAACCATTTGTAGTAAAACATATTTTGGTTTGATGAGGTCTGTGTCTTTAGATTTGGATTAACGTAGGAAGCTAAAGGCACTTGAAGATACTTGTTTCTTTTCATATTAATTTTTGGAAGAGTTTATGTAAAGCGTATTATATGTTTGTATTCCATTTCTTAATTAGTGTTAGTTTCTTTGTCTTGATATTTATAGGGTGGCAGTATGAAAAATACAGAATGTTTCAGTAAAGTCTTTCCCATTTCTGAGATAGTAGCATTCTTGCATAAAGCAGTTGTATTGCTTGCTTTCTATATTGTCTGAGGGGTGAGTAGGGTAAAGGGACACTGCTAGTTTAGTTCATCAGATTTGGTCTTGTTTTGCCACCAACTACAGGTACCGCTTGAACACTGATATTATTAGCCATCAGATGCAAGCATTTTCTGTTGTGCACTTGTGCACAGCCGAATGACAGTTATAATCTGACTTGTGTAATTATACTTAATGTTTCTCATAGAAGCAATGATTTTTCTAAAATAAATTTCTATTAAGGCAAGTGCTTCGTGGCATGTAGTAAAGAGGTATATGGACGTCACAAACCGTATGTGAAATATCTGGTATTATGGAGAATCACTTTCTGAAAGCGTATTTAGAGAATGGAGAATACAATGTTGAGTATTATGGTATACCTTGCTAAGGATGCTGGTGTTAGAAATTTATTGTGCTGGATAGCATTTTAAAGTGATGGAGTCCTATTGGTGTTCATGTAAGTTTTGCATAACCAGCTGATGCTAATTACAGCTAATTGATTAGATGTTGGGGCACTTCTTGGATGTGCAGTCAAGTGTATAACTGGACACATGACCAAGATACATCATGGCACTGTGTCAATTAGGGACGTAGTGGCGCTGCGGGCTAAACTGCAGAAGCCTGTGCTGCAGGGTCAGAAGACCAAGCAGTTGTAAGATCGAATCCACGCGACGGAGTGAGCTCCCGTTGCTTTGTCTCAGCTCCCGCCAGCCTAGCAGTTCGAAAGCATGCAAATGCAAGTAGATAAATAGGGACCACCTCGGTGGGAAGGTAACAGCGTTCCGTGTCTAAGTTGCACTGGCCATGTGACCACGGAAGATTGTCTTCGGACAAAACGCTGGCTCTATGGCTTGGAAACAGGGATGAGCACCGCCCCCTAGAGTCGAACACGACTGGACAAAAATTGTCAAGGGGAACCTTTACCTTTACCTTACTGTGTCAATTAGCTGCAGCAAGTTCAAACATGAAAACAGACATAAACACCAATAGGTTTTTGATTAATATTTAATCTAACCAGAAATTTCTTCTCTTTGAATCAACTGATGTAAACCTTTTAAAAACAGAAGTATTTCTGCACATACTAAGCTTTTTAGATGACTTCCTGTGCCTTTCCATCCTCCTTCTGAGGTTCCAATTCAGTAGGCAGAGGCCAATATTAAGTTTTGCACTGGTCATCTGTGGTATAATGGAAATGATGCAATTGTATGGACCAAAGTACTGTTTGTTTTTCTGATATTTGGCCCCTTCAGGGAGGGAAGAACATCAAGTATACTCAGTGTTGCTTGAAAGCATTGTCTTGTGGTGTCTTTGATTTTGCCTCCCCAAATGAGCTGACATATAAAGGCAGGCAGTGTTACAGCTGAAAGCAGTGTGTAGGTCTCACATGCTCTCAGTTCATAGTTGTTTAACACTGAGTTTTCTGTGCAGCTTCTTCTATGCCTATTTAGAGTCATATGCCAACTGCTAACCTGTGAACTGTGTGATGTAGAGGTGGTCAACTCTCATACCAAATGCAACCCTTGGCTGTGTTGTATTTCATCCTCAGTTGTCAGCTGTCTAATCTCACACGTATGTTTCCTTCTCTTCCCTGCCTTTCCTGAAAGTGGATGCTGCCCTTAGCTGGGAGAAGGGATGGGAGGCGTGTGAGGAGACTTCCATTTCTTACATCCTGAAGCAGACACAGAAGAAAAGGGCTTTTACTCCACTTATTTATTGCTCAATAGCTGGTAAGGCCTTACGCATAAACATAGAAAGTAAAAAATGCAACTCATAAAACTAACAGATAACAGATGAATAAAAACAGTAAACAAGAGGCTAAAGCAAATATTTGCTTGCAGAGATCAGATAATAAAAATTAGCCTGTGTGATCTTCTGAAGCAGCCAGTGACTTCTGCTTCCCCATAGCCCATTTTACAAATGTGGCAGTCCCATACAAAGTGTAATAGTCTGCACCAACCAATAAGAGCAGAATTGTGCATAAAACAGAATTGTTTCTGGTCTCTTTTATTAAGGACTCAAAATATTGTGTTTTCAAATATGCAAACAGAGGTATTATGCTAGAAAAAAGTGTAGTGCTACCCACTGTAGAAATTACCTGCAGGGCAGTATCTCCTTGTGCCATCCATGTTGATATATAACATTCCTGAATTACTTTCAACTTCGAGGAGTAAAGTCTTCTAATTGAAATTATCGCAGTTTACGTGGAGAATAAAGGGAATATATGGGGATGCCTTACCAGAAAGAGATGTTAAAATGAATGTATCCTAGCAGAGTGGCACCTAGGTGCAGTTGGCACTGAGTTCTGAATATTGATATCATATAGTCATTGTGTAAATACCTCTTGGATATCCTCATGGCCCATGGCTAAGGAATTATCCAGGTAGAAGTTATTACATCTTAGCTTCTGAAGAATCTTTTGCCATGTATTCATAGGTCACTAAGATCAAGGGAGAGTTCTTGACTCAAGCTCATCCTAAGTCCATCCAGGCCAGCTGAAGAGTAGTGGATAGCATTGGCAGTAACATTAGCTGACAATACTGTAGCTTCTAAATGTCTGTACTAGGTTCCAGATCTTTGACATTTCACTCATAGATATGTTTTGACTTGTCCCAGCAACTGATTTTCCATGTGCTAACTGTATTTCTTCCTGTTCTTCCCAAATACTAGTATTTTGGTTTTAGTATAGTTAACCTAGAAATGTTCCTTAGCAAAGAACAAGTCTGGAGCCTTTGCGTCCCCGTCTGGAAGTGTAACACAACACCATCATCTGCATATAGAAATGCTAAGATATTCCTATCTTTTAGATAGGAGAATATGTCAGGATTTGATTTAAAAACACACACATACAAAATAATGCAATTTTGATATAGATGGAATAGAAGAGGTGCTAAAAACCTTCCCTGCATGTTGTAAAGGTCAACAACTGAGGGGATTCTCATATGTAAGCTAGGATTCTCATAAAATCTTTGAATTCTGCTAAGCAACTTACAATCTATATTTATCAATTCCAGTTTACTCCTGAGATGAGGTTGAAATATAGAGTCAAAAGCTGCTTTAAAAATCTACAGAAATCACACATTGTGAGTGATAAGAAGGTAATGTGTATTTCCCCACCAGGTGCCGAGAAAAGAATAATGGTTGACTGTAGATCTATTAAATCTAAAACAATCTTGTTCCTCTGCTAAAAGATATTCTGGAGACACTTGTCTAACTTGTCCTGAAGGAGTCTTATGTCAACAACATCTAAAAGGCTAATAGCTGCAAGGATCTGATTGCACGTTTCTTGTAAATAGAGACTACGATGACTGTTGCCCACTCTGAAGTGAATTTTCCAGTTCAGCCAATATAAATTATAGAATTGTAGAATAATAGAATTGGAAGGGGCCTATAAGACCACCAAGTCCAGCCTGTTGTTTTCAGCCCAGCTCTCAAGCCTATCAAGATATTCTGAATTTTGCTTCTGTTTTCCAGAGTACTGTATTAGCTATTCCACCCAACTTTCTGGAATAGCTAATACCTGCAAATCTGCAAATTTGGTAAGGATTCTCTAAACCCCCTATTTAAATTATTGATTTAAAAGATAATGAGTACTGGCCCCAGGATTGAGCCTTATAGTTCCCCATTTGTTACCTCCCAGTTTGGAAAGCAACCACTGATAAGCACTCTCTGAGTATGATTCTGTAACCGACTATGTATCCACCTAACAATTATCCTGTCTAGCCTACGCCTAGTTAGCTTGCTGATCAGAATACCATGGGGCACTTTGTCAAAAGCTTTGCTGAAATCAAGATATATTATGCCTACAGCATCCTCACCATCTACTAGAGAGGTTATCCGATCAAAATAAAGCTGCTAACATTGGGATCTACAAATAGGAGTAGTCAGTCAAGAAATCAAGTACAATCTAGAAGGCAGAAAAGAGTAAATAGAATAATCTAAAATCTTGATATGGCAATAGGCACAGAATAGATGAAAGTATGTTATTGTCTCCCCTCTTCCTCATCAATCCCAATTCCCTTTTCCTTTCTGTTATCCCTTATAAAAAATAAAAAGTACAAAAAAAAAGAAATCAAGTACAGTGGTGCCTCGCTTAACGAGTGCCTCGCTCAACAATGAATTCGCATAACGATGGCTTTTGCTGGAAATTTTGCCGCCTCACCTAACGATGTTTCCTATGGGGGATTTTCGCATAACGATGTTTGGGACCTTGCTTCACTTAACGATGACAGTTTTAGGTCCCCTGTTTCACTTAACGTTTTTTTTTTTTTGACAGCCCTGTTTTCGCTATTTTAAAAATATTCCAAAATGTTTGAAAATGTTTAAAATGCTTGGAATCGTTAGTGCACCTAATAAAACCGTCGTTAAAGTAATTTGGCTTCGTTCTGAGTCTTTTTGAATTTTTGGTGATTTCTTTTTCACCATTGAAATGTATTGAATAGGCTCCTATTGGAACGGATTAACCGATTTTCAATGCATTCCTATGGGAAATGGTGTTTCGCTTAACGATGTTTTCACATAACGATGTTTTTAATGGAACCAATTAACATTGTTATGCGAGGCACCACTGTACAATGCCATTCCTGTTTCCCTTTTTTACTTTTTAAATAAATGCCTTACTTCTTCAACCTATAACTGAGGTGCAGCATAGTAACCCTGGATCTTCCATGTACAGATGTGGTATGTTATGTCAAATGCTGGTCACAGATTACAAGAAAATGAAATCTCCATTTATTAAAACTTGGCTTGACAGGTAAACTGGGGGGCAATTGGACACTTCTGATATTGTAGCTATTGGAAGTGGTGAATGTCTTTTTGGCAGAGAACTGCAATTTGATTGGCCTGTTGTAAAAAATTAGTAGGAGTCTGCTATATCAATATTTTTGTCTATATCCTTTTCAGATACCTCATAATGTAACAATTGTCTGCCGTCAATTTAATTCAGATATGCTATGGTTTTCTTGCTAGAGTGTACCGTATTTTTCCGTGTATAAAATGACACTTTTTTCTAAAATAATTAGAAGGAAAACTAAAGGTCGTTTTATGCGCGGAAGGAGGCAGAGTCAAAGGAGCAGTCACCCGCCCGCTTGGGCATCTCTTGCTGCTGCCTCCCCCGCCCACCCGATCACCTCCTCCAGTGGGACTGACGGGGCTCACTTCCAGCTCACATCTGCCTTGTCCCCTCTGGTGGTGGAGGCAGCAGGAGATGGAGGCAAAGGAGCATTCATACATGCTTGGGCACCTCTTGCTGCTGCCTCCCCTGCTCGCCCAATCACCTGCTCCAGTGGGACTGACAGCTCACCTCCAGCTCACATCCACCTTGTCCCCTCTAGTGGCAGAGACAGCAGGAGGCGGAGGCCAAGCAGTCACACTGGAGGAGGTGATCGGGCAGGCAGCAGAGGCGGCAGCAGCAGGAGATGGAGGTGGAGGAGCAGTTGCCCATTAATTGCTCCTCCACCTCCAGCAAGGGTCAAAATTAGGGGATTGTTTTATATGTTGGGGGATCATATACACGGGAAAATACGGTAGTTAGAACTGGTTTACCATTACCTTCTTCTAGGACCACCCTGAGACTGTGTAGCTTGCCAAGGCTATACAGGTTGGCTCCTCTCCCACAGGCACAGTGGAGAATTGACCTCTCTACCATACCTAACTGAGTTATCCAGCCAGCGCTTTATAATACTGTACAGGGTAACTTTTATTGTCTTCGTTTTCGTATGTATGTATGTATGTATGTATGTATGTATGTATGTATGTATGTATGTATGTATGTATGTATGTATGTATGTATGTATGTACAGTAGTTAGTTAGTTAGTTAGCTGTTATTCATATACTGTTCTTTTCTCCAAAGAGATCTAGAATGGTGCAGAAAAGGATAAACAACAATAAAAAATGTTGTTTGTATGATCTTAATAGGAGCCCCCGGTTGACTGGATGCTGGGGATGCAGAGCCACAGAAGCAACTGCTAGAGAGCTGCAGAGAGAAAACACATGCAGCATGCCCCATCATGGCTCTCTTGCTTTCAGTTCTATAACAGAATTTGATATTAATTTTGGGAATGAGACTGCTTGCTTCTTTGCAATAGTACCAGCTAACAATCTCAGTGCTTAAATAAACAGAAGATACTATTTCTATGCTCTCACTTCCTGCATGCTCAGTTCTTCCATTTTCATATAGCAGCAATATCCAGAGCCAGGTTTTATGTTCTGGAGATATGCCAAACCAGATTTAGCATTTACATTTGTTTGTAAATTAACTTCCAGCAGTGGTATCTGATTGTTCATATGAACCTAACTGCAAATGAGATTCTGCCAGTCTGGGTGTTGCATTAAGCTGTTGCTTAGCGAATGGTATGCAACATTTGAATTTAAACCCATGATTGTGCTTTCTAGGACTGTCCTGCTTATTTAATTAGCTTTATTTCTTTAGTTTTTAGAAGTGCCACCTTCCCTAACTAGATGCCTACCACATGTTTTAGACTACAACTCCCATGGTCTTCTCCCCTTTGGCCAAGTCTGGGCTGATAGAAATGGCCATTCAAAGTGTCTGTTGGACATGTGGTTGAGAAAGTCTGCTCCAAGAGTCAGATTTTGTTTTTATTAGTTTTGTGTGTCTGACTTGTGAGTTATTTGGAATAACAAAATTTTTCACTATTGCTTATGTTGTCCAGGATCGTTATTAAGATGGATGAAGTATGCCTTATGAATGGCCATTGTCTGGAGTCAAATATCTGCAGAGCATCTGTTTTGTTTTCATTATTTTGTTTTATTTTGTTTTTTGTTTGTTTAATGATGGACTTCTACTAGTCAGTGGATAGGAAAATAAAAGTCAACACAGTTTTAAGAAAAGGGACCCAGAACTTCAGGCTTGGAGGGAAAATGCTTTCCTCTATGATTGTTGTGAGTTCTGTGATATACTTCTTAGTACAGAAGTGATATAATGTATTGTCTATCTTTTGTTTATGTTTACACTGACTTTACAAAATTGTAAATTGTAAAACTCTTGAATTTTTCTCACTAATGTTAGAAAGATCAATTTCCCATACCCTGTTTCCCTGAAAATAAGACCTAGTATGATTTTTCAGGATGCTTGTAATATAAACCCTACCCCCAAAATAAGTCCCAGTTAAGTGAAACCCCGCCCTCCATCATTGTGCAGCAATCAGAAGATGATGTGACTGTATTTGAATAAATGTAGACTTTTGTACATGAAAATAAATGAAATAAAACATCCCCTGAACATCCCCTATTTCATTTTTGGAGCAAAAATTAATATAAAACCCTGTCTTATTTTTGGGGAAACGTGGTATTGGTGTTAGCATGTTACATACGATTTGACAACACACACAGCTAAGTTGAAGTGCATACATTTGAAGCAAAGAAGCACAATACTAAAACCTTTGTTTTACTTGTGTGATTTTCAAAACTCTAGTCTCTTCTGTGGCCTTCTGCACCACCTAAAATCATTTTTAAGCCCTCCATAGTGGGTTTTGGGACAACATATGGGGCTTTTTAGCTCATAAATTTACTTTGGAATAATTTAATATGTCTTAGTATTAGTATTTTTTTAATAATGAGTAATGTTTAATTAAAATTAATCTAAGACTCTATCTTATTTTCGGGGGGGGGGGAAACGGTAGAGAGTCTGATAGAGATATCAGTGGAATCTATGACGAGAGGATTTTGTTAGATATTTCCTAATCCTTCCCTGCGATCCTTGTTTCTCCAGTTTTTTCACATTTTATTGACCTAAATTGTTTTGCTGTTATAGTTCCCCTTTCTCCTGAAACTCTCTCCCAGAACACCTGTGCAGTACCGTTCCCACCACTCACCACTTCAAATCATTCTTCAGAAATGATAGTTTCTGTTAAATTTTTGGCTTAATCACTTAATCCTTATACTTGCCTAAAAGACAAGCAGAATAATACAATTGCACATGTATGTATTCATCTTTTGTATCCTCTTCCATATTATCTTCTATGAACATTATTGACACATCCCTGATATGCACTTTGATGCAGAAACCTGTCTGGCCTTCATATATTAATCTGTAAAATATATTGGACATTTACATTTTCTGTAAATAATTATCTATTGCTTACATATTCCCTATTTGTGTTTTGCATAAACTTCATAATCGGTTTTGTATGATTTCACTAGTACTATAACTTAAAATGTCAGGCAACTTTACTCTTAATTATTTGTAACACTTAGCTGTATATTTACTGCACTGTAATCCCTTGTTGCTTATCCCCATACTCTTCGTTCTTGCTTTACCTTTGTAGGGTAGGCAAAGCTTAGCAACATTTATGAAATGGGTTTCAGTTGCTCCATATTCCAGAGGCTTAATACATAAAACTGGTCAATCCATCCTGTCAAGGGTAAAGTACTGGGTGTGTGCTTATTTCCTCAGACTGAGCTTTTGGAGAGAGAAACAATGAGATGTATTTTCCATATAAATCTGAACTATATTGCCCTTTTAACATATCTGTTGAAGGCAGAAAGTAGCTACTCTAAGTACCACGTGTCCGTGTTCAGAGACATGGAACCGATCGTTGAACATAATTAGGAGGTAACTTGAGGTTTGTTTATACAAACTGAGATGCCAGTGATTGTTCTGAGGGATTTAGAAAGAAGCAGCCCATATTTAAACATAGGGGATCGAAGGGCACAGACTCTTTCTGTGTGAATGCCTTAGACTACTGTACATTTGTGCTGAATTTTGAATTTACTGTACAGTGTGGCTGAAATCCAAGATGAGGAATAGGATGCACAGAAAGATCTGCTGGCACGGCTGTAACCTTGCATCTTGGTTTTGCCACCCCAGTTCCCTCAGCTGAGAGAGACAAATAGCAGTTCTCTTGGAAAATGCAGTTCATCTTTTTAGGTCGGAGGAAATGCTACAGTGAAAGCAGAGCAAAGAAAACTCAAAGCAGCAGACAAAATCCCACACTACAAATGTATTTATTTCTCTTTGCTTCTTTGGAACCTAGTTTGGCTATAATGTTCTTTCCATCACTCGAGGCAGCTGTCATGGTACTAAGTGATATATATTCCAGGATTATTTGATCCTCCTCTTCCGTGAGTCCTATGCAGATAGTTTAGGGAAAGGAAAGAATGGCAATAATATTTGTATTAGCTTTCTCTGCAATTATTGTCAAACATGAAAAAACATAGAATTACATTTTGATGAAGTAACTCATAAATTGGGAGAGCTGAAAAAAATTCATTAGGCATCCTTCAGTCTCAAAAGACTATGGTAACGTGCTCTGTATGGAGGACTTGGAACAGCGTCTAGTGTGGCTGAGGAGGCCGATTCAAGAGTGACAATCCCTTCCACACTGAAAACAAATCCAATCTGTCCCCTATCCATCTCCCTGATTTTGCTGCTTTCGTAACTGCCTCTTTGCCTCGGCCTGCTGGACAAGGGTCTCTTCAAATTGGGAGAGGCCATGATCCGCCTCCTGCCTCCAGGCTGAACGCTCAGATGTCAGGGTTTCCCATCTGTTGAGGTCCATTCCTAAGGTCTTCAGATCCCGCTTGCAGATGTCCTTGTATCGCAGCTGTGGTCTCCCTCTGGGGCGATTTCCCTGTACTAATTCTCCATACAGGAGATTCTGTGGAATCCGACCATCAGCCATTCTCACAACGTGCCCAAGCCAACGTAGACGTCGCTGTTTCAGTAGTGTATACATGGTAAAAATTCCAGCTTGTTCTAGGACTACTCTATTTGGAACTTTGTCCTGCCAGGTGATACCAAAGATCCGTTGGAGGCAAAGCATATGAAAGGTGTTCAGCTTCCTCTCCTGCTGTGCACAAAGGGTCCAGGACTCACTGCAGTACAGGAGTGTGCTCAGGACACAGGCTCTATAGACCTGGATCTTGGTATGTGTCGTCAGCTTTTTATTGAGCCATACTCTCTTTGTGAGTCTTCAAAACATGGTAGCTGCTTTCCCAATGCGTTTATCCAGCTCGACATCTAGAGAGAGGGTGTCAGAGATTGTTGAGCCAAGGTACACAAAGTCATGAACAACCTCCAATTCTTGTATGGAGATGGTAATCGAGGGAGGTGAGTCCACACCCTGGCCCATGACTTGTGGGTTTTTTTCAGGCTGATTGATAGTCCAAAGTCTTGGCAGGCCTTGCTAAAACGATTCATGAGTTGTTGGAGGTCTTCAGCAAAATGGGCAACAATGGCTGCATCATCTGCGAAGAGGAAGTCCCGTATGCATTTCAGTTGGGCTTTGGTCCTCGCTCTCAATCTAGAGAGATTAAAGAGCTTACTGTCTGATCTAGTCCGGTGATAGACACCTTCTGTTGCAGTTCCAAAGGCCTGCTTCAGCATGACAGCAAAAAAGATCCCCAAAAGGGTTGGTGCGAGGACACAGCCCTGTTTCACTCCTTTTCGGATATCAAAAGGGATCTGATGTTGAGCCATCAAAAGCTACAGTGCCTTTCATTCCCTCGTGGAAGGACCTGATGATGCTAAGGAATCGAGGTGGACATCCAATCTTGGGGAGTATTTTAAAAAGGCCATCCCTGTTAACCAAATCAAAGGCCTTTGTGAGATCTATGAAGGCCACAAAGAGTGGCTGTTGTTGTTCCCTGCATTTCTCCTGCAACTGTCTGAGGGAGAATACCATGTCAGTGGTGGATCTATTAGCTCGAAATCCCACACTGTGGTTCTGGATAGACTCTGTCTGCAAGCACCTGGAGCCTCTTCAGCACAACATGGGCAAGCAGCTTCCCTACAACGCTAAGAAGAGAGATGCCACGGTAGTTACTGCAGTCACCCCTGTCTCCTTTGTTCTTGTACAATGTGATGATGTTTGCATCCTTCATGTCCTGTGGTACTCCACCTTCCCTCCAGCAGAGACAAAAGACTTCATACAGTTCGGTGATGATGATCTCTTTACAGCACTTCAGCACTTCAACAGGGATGTTATCCTTTCCAGGTGCCTTGCCAGAGGCGAGGGAATCCAAGGGCGCTTCTGCTAAGGTTGGTTCACTGTCCAACTCTTCCAAGACAGGCAGGCACTCAATGTTGTTTAATGCTTCTTCGGTTACTACATTATATAGCTCAGAGTAGTGCTGCACCCAGCGGTCCATCTGCTGTGCTCAGTCCTGGATGATCACACCTGTAGCAGACTTCAAGGGAGCTGATTTCTTCTGTATTGGCCCTAAAGTCTGCTTGATACCGTCATACATTCCTTTGATGTTACCTGTGTCCGCTGCTATCTGTATCTGGGAGCAGAGCTGAAGCCAATAATCATTGGAACATCTCCTGGCAGCCTGTTGGACTTGGCTACGAGCAGCTCAAAGAGCTTGCAAGTTGTAATCACTAGGGCAGGCTTTGTATGCTGCTAGAGCTCTCCTCTTATCCTCGATAGCTGGCATCAACTCCTCCGAATGGGCTTCGAACCAGTCGGCCATCTTTTTGGTCTTCTTGCCAAAGGTGGACAAGGCAGTGTTATACACAGCATTCTTGAAATGTTCCCATCGTTCAGGTGCATTTGCATCAGCCGGACCTGGAAGGGTTTCCTGAAGCACTTGGGCAAATTCCCTCACTTTTCTTTGATTGCGAGTCTTGCTGATGTCAATACGTGGTCTTCCTTCCTTTTTTGTGTGATACAATCTCTTTGTTCGCAGTTTTACTCTACTGCACACCAGGGAGTGATCAGTATTGCAATCAGCACTCTGGTAGCTGCGTGTGATCGTAATACTAGGAAGGCTAGAACGTCTAGTGAGGATCAAATCAAGCTGATGCCAATGCTTGGATCTTGGATGTCTCCAGGAAACTCTGTGTTGAAGGTTCGTATTAAAGAATGTGTTGCTGACACAAAGACCATAATAACAGCAAAACTCCAGCAAGCGTTGGCCTTTTTCGTTCATCTTTCCATTGCCAAAACAGCCTAGACAAGTGGGCCAAGAATTGTGATTAGCACCAACTCTAGCATTAAAGTCTCCGAGAATGAACAGTGCCTCTCTTTTAGGGACTTTTTTGATAGTAGCTGCCAGATCGTCATAAAATTTGTCTTTCACTTCTGTAGTAGATGACAGTGTTGGTGCTTATGCACTAATGAGGGTGACTGGTCCTGCTGATGAGTAGAGCTGCAGAGACAGGATTCTTTCGCTCTCAACAGTAGGTGGAACAACGGATCTCAGAAGAGTATTTCTGACTGCAAAGCCCACACCATATTCCCTGGTCTCATTTGATGGTTTTCCCTGCCAGAAGAATGGGAAGTTTTATTTCTTTGACAGATCCCGAGTCTGGCAATCTCGTCTCTTGCAGGGCAACAATGTCCGTCTGCAGTCTACTCAGTTCCATGTCAATGACAGCTGTCTTGCGCACATCATCTATTTCCTGCAGGTCATCATGAAAGCTGTAGTCAGAAAAGCCAGGGGTCATTGTCCGTACAGTCCAGGTGCCCAGCTTTAGGGCAGAAGTTTTCTTATGATTGTTGCATGGTGCACGGTTATCCATCAGCTTGTCGGGTTTCCCCCTAAACCCCACGCACCCCGTGAAGTTAACAGACCATGGCAAGATAGCACCTTACTGGCTGGGGGCTGCCCAGCTTAAGGCGGGCGGTATCTAGTGAGGTGCAATGACCTCTCCCACCATCAGAAGTAGCCCCTGGCGTCATGCTCTACGCCAATCGAGCAAAGACTTATAACCGGTAACTGCTACTTCCCGTGTTGTTTCGACGCTGTATGCGAAGCTGGAATGTCCTCTCCAGAGCACGAAGCCTGAGTAAAATAATATGGAGAATAGGCTTTTACCCAAGCAGCAAATCCCCCCCTCTCCACAGCGCTGAAATAGTCCAGTGGAAAGGCGAGAGCCAATACAACTGGTTCCAGCGATGTTGCAGGAGTTGCCAGAACAACACAAACTGCCTCCGGGACTCCGGCTCCGGATTTTTCCTGAAGCCTTTTCCATCAGTGGATATAGCCACAAGGCAGTGGAGGTTTGAAATCAGAGTTTTTCTTCTCCTAGATGGGCTGCCTTCCAGGGCTGACGAGCCCCAACTACCCAGCCTGCTCTCTAATAGTGCAGAAGTATGATCTGACCCTTTTAAAATTTCCTACCCCCAGGTGTATGCAACGCTAATTGGCTTTCCTGTTTTCCAAATTAGGGTCAAAAATAGAATTAGAGAATTTCACGTGCCGTTAGGCGTGCGCTCCTGCTCCTGCTTCGTTAAAGCTGAAACCCTGCCCTCCATCAGACCATGTGGTCAGGAAAAATAAAGGTCCGCCTAGAAAAAATGTCCCACCGAAGCATCTGCCCAGACATACCTGCACTAGCTTCCTCTTCAAGAAGGGGCCTTGGAGCTCCAGCTCCTAGAAAAGAAGCTGAAACCCTGCCCTCCATCAGACAATGTGGTCAGGAAAAATAAAGGTTCGCCTAGAAAAAATGTCCCACCAAAGCATCTGCTTGGAAAATACCTAACACTAGGTGAGCTGAAGAGCCTTTTCGATCCATGGAAGGAAGTATAATCCAGGATAAATGTCCACTGGATGACGAGATGAAAGAGATATTTTTCAGTTCCTCCTTCATTCTGCAGCTCTCTGTATATGGTTGCCATATTACCTTGTTTGGCTTAGTCTTTTAATGTGGGCCACCCTATGCCTGTTTAGACAATCTGCTGGCCCAGATTCCACATTCTTCTTTCCTTTCCAATCTTTAAAGTAACCCTCTATCATAGCACCAGAGGTAGACGGCCGAACATGCAGTTACTATTTTGGCCAAATGTTTTGCAAGAAATAGTAATTCCATCTAGTTAGTCAGTGAAGGAATGGATTTGACAGAATCTCGTAGATGTGTTAACTGAAAGTTCATCCTCCTCTGGGTGTATGTTGCAACTGGAGAAAGCCTGATTTTAGTTGAAACCTGTTTGCAGAAGTATCTGCAAATAGTGTTGAGACTGCAGTGTAGTCCAGGAGGGGAATTGTGGGATACGTATGTAATTGAAAAAGGAATTCAGTATTATCCATCCTACCGGCCTTCCCAAATAAATGAAATCCCATTTGTTTTCTGGGAACTTAGCCAGGAATTCAACTAGGTGCTTACCGGAGGAAAGGAAGAATTAGGACAAATAGGAAGAGAAGGATTGTAAAGCATTAGAAGTTTGTTGAGTGTACAGTTGATGTGAATCTTAATTTTTTTTAAAGAAGCTTCAAACATTGGTGAAATTTAATATTCTCATAGAACTAATTATTTGTCTTTGAATGGCTTTTAGGACTGCTTACTGAGTTATGTATCCTGCTGAATTAAATAGGTCTTAACATCTTGGTAGATGTGCATATATGCTGGTTAGGAGGCAGAGATTGGCCAAGTTACAGTCATGCCCCGCTTTACGATTACCCCGTTTAACAATGAATCTGCTTGACGGTGAGGTTTTTGCAATCGCTTTTGCGATCACAAAACGATCGTTTGAATGGGGTTTTTCCGCTTTGCGATGATTGGTTCCCTGCTTTGGGAACCAATTTTTGCTTTACGACAATCAAAAACAGCTGATCATCGGGTTTAAAAATGGCTACCGGCTGAAGAAAATGGCCCCCCGCTGTGCTTAGGGATGGATTCCTCGCTGCACAGGCAGAATCTTCATTGGACGGTGAGTTTTCAGCCCATTGGAACGCATTGAACGGTTTCAGTGCATTTGAATTGGCTTTTTTATTTTGCTTTATGACGTTTTCGCTCTACAGCGATTTCGCTGGAACGAATTAACGTCGTCAAGCAAGGCACCACTTTACTTGCTTACCTCCCAGAATTGCCCTGCCCACATGGTCACTGACTATTCTGGCTCAGGGATTCTGAATAGTAGACTTCTTTCTTGTTAGGTTAAAATACTTTGCTAGTCATCCAAGCAGCTTCATCAGTCTAAGAGTTGGTAGGGGATCCCTGATATATCCTCCATGTTGGTTTCACTTCCTCCTGGTCTGAATAGGCTCCTTAGAAGGACAAAGGACTGGTGGTGAGGGATATTCCAACTTCTGCAGTCGTTCTCCACCCATTGTCATGGGTCATTAACAGTTGTGAACAGTGGTCTTTCTGGGGAAAGAGGAAAGGGCAGCATAATAAATAGGAGACATATTGTGTCTAAGGCCTCCACTCCTGTTGAGTGAGGGATTTTCTGTATGCACATTCATGGCCTCTGTGACCACTCTCAAAAACCACCTGTCTTTTGGGTCCAAAATGAATACATCATCAAATGATGTATTCATTTTATGTTGTTGTTGTTTGTTGTAAGCCGCCTAGAGTGGTCTAGTACGACCAGATAGGCGGGATAGAAATAAAATAAATAAATAAATAAATAAATAAATAAATAAATAAATAAATAAATAAATAAATAAATAAATAAATAAATAAATAAATAAATGAGTGTCCTTTGTCCTTCAAATGAAGGAACGCTGCTGATTGTGGTCCAGAGCCATTGCCCCTCCTGTGCTGGACCATTCTCCTGTTTAGAGGCTGTTTGGTTTCTCCAGTTGCGGAGGCCATAGATGTGAATTTAGAAAATCCATCACTCAACAGAAGTGGAGGCCTTAGACACAATCTGTATCCTATTTATCATGCTGCCCTTTCATCCCTCCCCAGAAATTGGAGAAACCAGCTTAATGCACTACACCAGTGGCTTCCAGCCTTGGATCCCTGAATGTTCTTGAACTACAACTCCCAGAAATCCTGTCCAGCACTGCTAGTAGCGAAGGCTTCTGGGACTTTTAGTTCAAGAATATCTGGGTCCCCAAGGTTGAGAACCACTGCACTAGAACTGTGGTGCAAAAAAAAATGGGGCAAGGGAAGATCTTGGAATCCTGTCTTCATAAATTGTTGCTTACAAATTCAGGAAAAGACAGTTAATCAGGGATGGAGAGGTGAACAGTTTGTACTTGAGAAGAGTATATGGGAGGAAAACCATGAAATGTAGAACAGTGTGGTTCATCTTCACACTTTCTAACCTTTTTTCATTTGGAAAGTAATCCTAATATGGTAAGTGGCTTGGCATTATGGCCTATTTATGAATATCAAATTTACTTACACTGTTGTTATTTTACTCAGGCATAACGGCTACAAAAAATAGTAGATCTGTTAGGGATGTGCCCCTGATCTGTAACATGGTAATTGTGTGCCTGATCATTTCATATCAGTGGCCTAAAGTGACCCTATTTTGTGATCAGTATGGAAATGTTACATTTTTGTAGTTGTTGTTTCATGGTAAGCAACAAATATTAAGAATGCAGTATAATATCCTCATATTCATTCAAAGCCACACAGAAGTTTTTTTAACAAACTGAGGCAGTTAATTAGCCATTTGAGAAAGAGTTTGCATGTTTTCTAATGAGAACAGAACACAATCCATTCATCTTGGGTTATTAAGCCATGAATAGCCTAGAAATGTGTGGAATTAGAAATGCCAAAAATGGTTTTGCTTTTGGTGGATTGATGAATTCTTCTAAGCAAAAGAAAATGGGAAGGATGGCAGGGAAAGAGAAAGTCTCATGTATACATTGATTGTGATGTGTCTCGCCATTTTCATCTTTTGGCTGTAGCCTCTTTCCTGTATTAGTGAAAGCAATGAGGCATGCCCTTATTTTTACAGATAAGACATTCAAGTAACGTTACTGAAAAGCACCTGTAACTTCAATAGTGCAGTGCCAACATTAGCAGCTAAGCTCATTGTAGGGGGTGTAGATTTTGCCATGTAGGTTTTATTTCAAAGAATATATGTATTTTCCCCATTTTGTATCCTGTTGTTTTTCCAAACGGCTTGAAGGATCATGATTAAACTCACCCTATTTTAGGTTTACAGCATCCTACAACTCCCATCATTCTCAGCCAGTCTAGACATGCTGGCTGAGGTGATGAGAATTACATTCTGAGACATCAGAAGGACATTGTCTTGAGGAAAGATGATATAAAATGAGAATGTGGCAAACATATGCCTACAAACCTCTGTCATACACATGCAGCCCTGGATGAGTACAATTCCAAGGCAATTGTATTCCTGTTCATCTGATATATTGCTGTGTAAAATAGTTGTGATATACTGTATTCAGATTCCATTGTAACAAAGTATCTAGTACAGTGGGACTGGGGTATCTAGGGGGCATTGGTTTCAAGCCCCCCCCCCCAATGCTGAAAAGTGTGGGTATAGAAATGCTATATGTAGCATAGTTTCTGGTTCTTTCTCGTATTGCCTTGGAGATGCGTATTTCTATGTTTTTTTACTTAATATTTTCAGGCAGTGGATAAGTGAAACCACAGGTACTGATTCTGTAGCTATGGCAGTCCTACTGTACTTATAAAATATTAGCAGAGTTTGGAATCAGACCTCACCAAGAGTACCTAGCACTACTAGACAAGCAGGAACTGGTCATGCGCTTCAGTTACTTCAATCCATGCTGAAAGAAAAGCTTGCATCATCTTTTTTTGAGTGACAAGAAGGGGGCTAGTTTATGTGTGCTCCTCATTAAGGGAACTGCCCCTTTTAGTCTTGTGCTTTAAACTGCAGTTTTTTTAAAGCTACAAAGGTTCATCAAAACATACCCTAGCAGTCAACCCTGCCATGTAAGTTGTATCTAACTGCATTACTCATTCTGCAAACAATATGTCAACAAATTGGCTCAAAGTAGAATGACAGGATTTCATAGATATATTTGCTGTCCAAATAATGGTTTGAATTAAGTAAATAAGAGTGTTTCTTTGCTTATATTTGCCATTACCTTAATTTTGAGTAGACTAGGGCAGTATAAACATGAATTCTTTTTTTTTTCAATTTACATAGGTGGGTTAGCCAAAAATTGGATTTAAGAGTCGAGTTATTCATATAGGTTTATATTCTCATGAATGAGCCTGCCTGGGTTTTGACATGTTGGTGAGGAGAACCCCCCCCCCCTTTCAGTCCCACCACTTCCTGAGATATATTTGGAGTGGATATGACCTTGCACATTTTGCCTACAAACAAATGCTAACCTACTCCATCTCGAATTGGCTTAGCATTGGGTAGAGGAACAGGATGTTCCAGGTTGTAGTAGGTGCCTTCTCTTGCCCCACATGTTATGTCCAAGAATTGTAGAATCGGAAGGAAACTTGAGGATCATGTAATCCAATTCTAATCAGCAACATGGATCAGTTCACATGTGATATTATTGTTAATCCTAATTATGCTATGGAAGGTTGGGCACAAGCCGTGTACTGTGTTCTTCTTCTAGACCAGTGTTTTCCAACCTTGGGTCCCCAGGTGTTCTTGAACTACAACTTCCAGAAATCCTGGCCAGCACAGCTCGTGGTGAAGGCTTCTGGGAGTTTTTGTCTGTCATAAGAACATCTGGAGACCTAAGGTTGGGAATCATTGGTCTAGATGATCAAAATCATTGGATTCCATGCATCACTATCCATCAGGCATTGGGCTAGACACCACAGATGGTACAGATTTTCCCTGTCTCATATACATCCTCCAGATCTGCTCGTGAAGGATTTGGGGGAATCTCCATGAGAGATTTGGGAAGGCGGTGTGTAGTAGGGAGGAAGTGAAAGTGGATCCTCTTGTTTGATCAGTGTTTTGGTCTTACAGCATTAGATGTGGCACATTTGATGAAGCAAGCCAAGGTTTAGAATTTGCCCAGTCAACAAGAATGGTCTGGAGAGCAATAGAATAGTGATCAGAAGTTCTAAGTTCTATAAAATTAAAATATTAGAGTAAGTATAGCAGTAATGTGATAAAGGTTTAAATTAATTTATGTGTGGTTATAAAATTTTACCAGATGAAGAATTTTAAATTCATTCTTGTGAAAAGTAAAATGTTAGAAATAACAGAGTTGTAATATTCTAATAATACTTGATTTTTATTTAAAATATACTGAAAGGCTAAAGAAGGAAATAATATATACTGAAACATGCAGAAATTAACTGGGATGTTAGAAAAATTCTTCACCTATACTTGTTGTACTATTAATGTAGCACACCATTGTCATTTTCATGTCATATGTCTTGAGAAGAAAATATATAGTCTCTAAAATAGTAGAACCACATTGTGGCCAATGCTTATTGCATATGACAAATGGACCGATTTTATTTTTTTTGCTTTTCTCATCATGGGCTTCAAAATGATGTTCACTAAAAAAAGTGTTTTTTTTCCTTAAGAACAGTTGAAGAGTATTTTAAAGGCCAAGTTTAATTCTGTTTTAAAAAAATAAAGACCGTCCAGAATAACATAATTTTGCCTGTATATCAGAAGCTCAGCAGGGTTGGAGTCATCCGCATTTTTCTCAGGAGGGAGCACCATATTCAATGCTCTGATAATACAAAAAGCCTTGTGTTGTGTATTTGCTACTGAGTAGCCTGTCGTTTGGTGTTACATGCAGTACTGAAGATCTCAGATTCAGGGTAGTCTTATACCGGAGAAGGCAGTCTTTCAGATTTTGGCCGCAAACCATTTAGAACTTTGGGAGTTACACTGAATGATCAGGCTACAATGAGATGGAAGCCCCTTTCTTCTTTCTATTATTATTATTATTATTATTATTATTATTATTATTATTATTATTATTATTATTATTATTATTATTATTGAAGAAACACTTTGGGTTATAAACACAAATCTTCTTCTTTGTGGTCTCTATGATTTGCATGAATGGGTTTGTTCTGCACCTGCACCTAAAAGAGATTTTTAGCCCCACCTTGTTTCCAAGAAATGGAAAAGACCTGTTGGAGAAAAAATGCAGTCCAAAACGATAAAGACCTCATCTGAACAGGGAAAACAGTTTTCATTGGTAGTCGTCTGTCCCCCGACTCTACAGCCTTCAGACAGAAAAAAAGATCTGATTTGCCTAGGATGAGTTTAGGTGAAGGAGGATACTCTCCATATTTCACCCAGCATCTCTCTACTCCTGACACAGTCACCCACATAGTCACTTGACACAATTGTCTGACAGTTCGCCTACACCTCAACACATATGTAAGATAAAAAAGATGTAGGAAAGAAACAACATGGCCAGCACACCATGGCTTCCCACTCCTCTTCACCACCATCTTATTCCAACATGCTACAGCCCTCAGTGCCAGGACCTCAAACCAACTCCATTTCCAAACCAACCGGTGCCTACCAGGGGAAAGGATTCAGTCCATCCCCATTTTCTTTGGTGCTCTGTCACAATATTTTGCAGGCCCAGAATAACTGTCTGCATCTCTGTACTGTGATTTGCAGAGGTCACAGGGGATATCCAGCCACATATAAAGCCTTGATGGAAGGTCTTCTAGTGCTGCACTGGATGTCTACAGAGCCCTGGCTTTTCTACATATCCAGAACAAAGGCTTTTTGGAAAACTAGAAGTTTATTATTTGTTTCCTACCGTGGACAATACCAAGGCATTCTCTCAAAGGTTCTCCAAGTGGTTGGATCATACCATCAGTCTATCCTATCAGATGGTGAGAAAAACCCTGCCCAGTTTCATAGAGTGACATTCTACCACAGCTCTCTCCCGCCACTGCCTTCATAAAAGGGGTGTAGCAACATGGTCTCAGCCTGTGGCGTTTGTCAAGCATCGTCCAATGTATGCCAGGGTCAGATGTGGTACATCCTTCAGTTATGCAGTAAATTCATTTGTATTGACTTGACATTCCACCAGCTGGTAAGTGAGCTTGGTAGTCGCACATTAGTGTGAATCATAGAGACTACAAAGAAGGGCTACTTAGATGTAATTCTTGTTCTTTAAGTGATCATTTGTGAATGCACACAAGACTCCCAATCTCCATTCTGTGATGTGTTAATGTGTCTTACTCGGTGGCAGACATGGGTACATAACAATGTTCAAATTACACTGGCTACCAGTCACTGACTGGGCTCAATTCGAAGTCCTTGTTTTGACCTATAAAGCCCTAAAGGGCTTGGGCCCTGGATACCTGAAAGACAGCCTCCTTCCGTATGAACCTCCCCGGCAATTAAGATCTAGCCAGGGGGCCCTTTTGAAAAAGCCATCCTTTAAGGAGGTAAGAGGGATGGCTTGTAGACAAAGGGCCTTCTCGGCAGCTGCCCCCCAGACTATGGAATGCCATCTCGCCGAAGATTTGTCTGGCGCCGACATTGATGACGTTTCGGTGCCAGGTCAAAAACTTCCTGTTCCAGAAGGTTTTTAATTGAAATGATATCTACTGTGGGTCCTGATGGCAATTTTAGAGCATTGTATTCTTGATTGTATTTCTTTTTATCAAATTCAAATTGTTGCAAGCCACCCACAGACCTTTGGGTAGTGTGGGCGGCGTAAAAGTTAGTTAGTTAGTTAGTTAGTTAGTTAGTTAGTTAGTTAGTTAAATAAAGGCTCAGGAACATTGAGGCACAGAACAAAACCATTAGTATGAATTCACAAATGGACAGTCAGATAACTACAGTTACTGGTAATTAACCTGTCCGTTCTTAACCTTGCTCTTGGATATCATAGTACTTGTAAAATTGTAGTCACCTTTCAGGTTGTTAGATCATACCCATTTTGCAAGCTTGCTGACACTTGGCTGCATTTGGCTATGTTCAAATGCAATCTTGTGACCTAACAGATGATACTTTTTACACATGTTCCAAACCCTAACTATACTAAGATAATTTGCCACAGAGAGATATTGAAACCTACTACCAAAACAAGTAATAGATGACAAAAAAAAAAACAAGATAAATGGGGCAGTAGTATGAGAAACCCGGTGTTTGTGCAATCTTGAAAAGACCAGGGAACTTTTAAGCAAGTGCTTTTTATGTTTTCAGTTTGGATTTTATTAACTACTGGTGCTTTACTTCACATTCTCAACAAACAATTTGGGTAGCATATTTTATTTGAACAGCTGCAGAAGAGCCCTTTCATTCTCAACTATATCTTTATTCAAAACACAGATTTGAAGAATAATATGTAAATAGGAATGGTAGTTTAAGCTCTGGTGACTCTTTTGGCAAATGAGAGCATGTTTGCCACCACTCACACGTGCTGTGCCAAAAAGCCACCAAATGAGAAAACATTAGGTTGCAACACTTTGTCTTTAAGGTCTGTCAGTGCTCCATCTGGTATGTCCAACTGAATGATATCCACCAAGCTACACAAAGGAAAAGGGGCATATAAATGCGAGCATAAGAGCTGACTAATTTGCCTTGAGGGGAGAGTTTTCTTTTCTTTTCTTCCTCAAATAGCATAATCAGTGATGTAGCCTGCACAGCTGAGCAAGGATTAAACTGATTAAGCTTCTTGCATATGGTGTTTCTCCAAACCCCTCCTCCTTATTTGTGCCCAGAGGACTAATAATTTATTACCAGCAGGATATCAGCTATAAGATACAATTGACAGGTGAAGCAGTCTCTGCCTGCTTTCAAGCCTGGGGAGTGGGTGTGCCTTAAATGTACTGAAACCTTTTATTTATTAGTCCTCTCTGGGGCCTACCAGTTATGATGATGTGCCGTCCCAAGCCAGTTGGCTCTGAAATCCACTAATTGCAGAATAGGGCAAGGTAGCTGCTGTCATGTGGTCTACCGGCCTGCCAAAGACTGCGTTCACAAGTCTTCTGCAAAGACAAGAAAGTGCAGTTGTCTTGTTCTGCTGCTATAGTATGGCATTCAGCTTCAGCTTTTGCAAAGAAGCTGTGCATATACATGTTTCAGTATTCGCGTGACTAAGAATCTAAGCAGAATATATGTAATCAATTGCTGTGTTAAAACCTCATTCACTGAATGGTTTAAGTAGGAGTGTCACTACTCTCTTTATCCTGCCCAAGATAGTACTGTACCTGGAATCCAGGGAATCTTTAAATTTATTCCTTATGGACACTGATATTCAGAACTTGATTTTTTTTTTCTTCAGAGTATTTTTTGCAAGCTGTCAGTGTGTGGATGTATTGATGAGTGTGTGTGAAATAAAATATGATAAATGCTGAGAAAGAAGTGACTGGATGGTATGAAGCAGAGTGCTTATTTATGTCAGGGTATGAAACCTCCAATATAAAAACTTTAGGTACCTACTGAACATATAAAGGCTGCATGTGCTCCCCAAAATCAGTTGTACTGTGTGGTCCTCCACCAACCATTACTGTTTCAAAAGTCTTCTCATAACTTCTATGTATGCAGAGGCAATTTTGCCAGATTTCGCGCACACGCGCACACGCACACGCACACGCACGCACGCGCACACACACACACACACACACACACACACACACACACACACACACACACACACACACACACACACACACACACACACACACACACACACACACACACACAGTCATTCTTATGCCTGGCAGATGTTTGATTAAAGACCAGAATTGACCAGAAGTCACTGCTAGTATTATTACTCCTGAGAGCCCAAAATAGGTGGTGGGCAGGCGGAATTGCTTTCCATAGCCCACAGAAGGCGCCAGGGGACTTTTTGACAGAAGGATTGGGGGTGTTGTCACCATGGAAGTCAGGGGTTTTAATGGGTTGCAGTGGGAATTATGCCTACCTGTGCAGGATATTGTTTAGTGAGGGTGGATACAGAAAACAGATTCCGTAATTCAATATGTGAAAGGTCTTAGAAGATTATCAGTCCAGTTTACAGTTCAGTGAAGAATAAAAAAGCTAACCCTGCTTATTCAGTTGTCATTTAGAGCAGAAGTTCACTGATTTTTGCTGTAAGGATTGCATTGTTGAATGCCACTCTCTTGCTAAACTTGCACGGGTGGTACTTGTTATAAAGTACCATAGTGAGGAGTGTCCTTGTTCAATATACAGTACCAGCCTTGTTTAAAATGCCATCTCAGTATACTTTTCCAAGGCATTCTTAACCCCTCCCCACCCTCCATTTCTCCCTTCATTACTCTGGGTCCTCTGGCAGCTGATCATGTTCATACTGTATTCATTGGACTATTCTTTCAGGGGAGTTGGCAGCTTAAATTTCCCTCTCCAGAGCATTTTCTTTCTTTCTTTTTTTTTTTTTTTTTTTTTTGGTAAACCTTCCCATTATCCCAATAAATTTGAAGTGACCCTATTCTGACTACAGTCCCTGTGGTACTCCTCAGTTGTATTGGCTGCTAGAGTGAAATATTTCTTCTAATATATCTGAAAATATTTGCTATAATTTCTAATTCTCCCCCATTAGTTACTGGCTCTCCAAAAGTAATTAAATAGTCTTAGGTTTCCCAGACTTTGTTATTTGCAGATTAATAATGTGTTTTTACCTGCTGTTTCCATTAAGATTCTGTAAAAGGACCTTTTTACCACTTGTAGAAAACTACATGCTTTATAGTTATTAGACTATTTTGCTCAAGGGTGTAACTTATTCACATGAGGTACCAAAGCAGGTATTTGAATAGATACAAACTGGTTGACTAACTTGTCAAAACGCTATTAACTCTGAGGTCTCAAGGTTCATTTAACTGTAGGTAGATTGTAAGAAAAATGATCATGCCTGGTGTTTAATGCAGTCATTGAAAATGCACCTATTGTTTTCAAAGGAATAAACAACTAAATATGAACATAGCCTTTTGTCAGTTACAAGAAATAATGACCTCAGTTCTATAAAATGAGCTTCTCATCAATTGAAAAGCATAACATTTACAGTGTTCTCTGAAGTTATGCTGATCCTAATATAATTCAGAAGACCACGACCATTCAAAATATACTAACAAATATTTACTCTGCCATACCTGCTTTTTAAAAGTTACTCACATTTCATGTAGGTACAGGTAAATGATAATCTCTGTCACATTTAACTGTAAGGTTTTGTAAATTTTGAAAAAAATATTGTTAAGGGCAAATACCTTAATATGTAGAATTCTGCCTCTCTCGGGAAGCAGATAGTTCTGTATGATGAAACAAATATGTTAAAAATAAAAATTTTAACTTCAGAATTTTGTTTCTTGAGGCAATTGTAGCTTGTTCCTTCATCAATCAGTTCAGTCTTCAAGCATGTGAAGTATTTTACTTCTGTGGTGACTATTTCTAGTTCCAATACTACACATCCTGTTGAATAGTAAAATAACTGTATCTGTTATTTTGGGTAGAATTGAGCTTCTTTTTGTAAAAGCTGTTTGTAGTTCTCAAAAATATAGAATTCTACCATCTATCCCTCTATTCTCTGTCAAAGACAACATGCGGCATTCAAGGAGTCAAGGCAGCAATTTGAACAAATCCCAACCTGAGTCCCGTCTTTTCCTGATGTGAGGCAGGAGAAGTCTTTGGATTCTCTGAGAAGTATACAGCCCACTTGGAAAATGACAAACCTTTTGGGTAGGAGAGAGAATGAGCCGGGAAAGGATGATGGAGACCCGTTGGGGGAGGTGAGAGCCCTGATGGGAGAAGAGACTGAGTTATCTAAGTTATACCTGTATAACCAAGATCAAAGCTCCACCACAAAAGGCAGAAACCCAGTTGACAGAAATAAAGAGATGGAGGGTCAAATGTGAAGGAGCTAGAGGAGCAGTTGGAATAGGTGGGAATAGGGAAAGAGAAGGGGGTTGAGATATATAAGAGGGAAGATGTCCAGGACGGGGATGGTGGAGAGAGTGTCCTACCCTGCCCCACTTCTGGCTAGGAATGGATATGGATGGAGAATCCCTGGACTAAACAGTGGGAGAAGTTGATGATTCTCCCGGAGAAACCTTTCTGTTGCAGGGAGAAGGAAGTCAGAGAGTGGAGTAGAAAGATCTGGGGAGAGAGAGGCAAGCTAGCACGGGAAAAGAGAGAGAGGGCTAAATGGCACAGCCCCTCAGAGAGAACCTCTGGCAGGACTCCCTCCCTTGGGACATCATCGAACCCCAAGGAGAAGTCTTGGGACAGGAACCCCTCAGGTTCAACCCCTTGCCTGTGCTGCCAGAGACATCAGGACCTGAGATAAAGGACTATCACCAGGGACATGAATTTGAACAGTTCGAAACCCCTGGTTCTAACCCATTTCTTAAGCAAGCTGTTAACCCCTTTATCACACCATTAGAGGAGATGTTGGACATTACTGTTGATATTAACAGTTTTTTGGACCTCCCTGAAATAAATGTTGAAGTTTTGGAACTTCATATATTAGTCATCTGTCTTTATTTGATCCCAAAGGGAGGTTGCAGAGACAAGACCACCTGAGAAGGATGAACCCTCACAGTTGTTTTATTTGACACAAAGGGGACTATCACCTTTGACTTCTTTCTTTTTCTCCCCCCCCCCCCATTTGTGTTTTCTGACACTGGTCCAGAAAAATCCTGATGAACTTATAAAAAATACTTCAGAAAACCAAAGGCAAGACAAAAACCAATCCAAAAGCAGTGAATGGTAAATGAAAAAGAAAAATCATCATTAGTAGAACATAGAAATGTCCCAAGACATGCTTAGTCAACAACAGCAATACCCACACAGCCCACTGGCACAACATAATGTCTACTACTCTTCCCATAATCAAACTAGTTCCCTAAATCCACCAAAATGTATGTACAGTGGTGCCTCGCTTGACGAGGATAATCCGGGCCATTGAAATCGCTGTTAAGCAAAATCCTCGTCAAGCGAAATTAAAAAGCCCATTAGAATGCATTAGAAACCGGCTAATGGGCGAAATACCTCATTGTAAAGCGAAGATCCTCCATAGGGCGGCCATTTTCCAGTGCCTCCTAAAAACAGCAGGGGGGGGCATTTTGAGAGCTGATGGCCATTTTGAAAACCGCCAATCAGCTGTTGAAAAAACATTGTTTAGCGAAAAATCGGTTCCTAAAGCAGGGAACCGATCGTCGCTAAGCAAAAAAACCTATTCAAACATTGTTTTGCGATCGCTTTTGCGATCATAAAAACATCATTGTGAAGTGGATTCATTGTTAAACGGGGTAATGGTCAAGCGGGACACAATTGTATGTACTTACAGTATGTACCACCTTTTTCACTATAGGGGACCCAAGGTATATCACAATACTTAAAACTGTACAATAAGTGTAAAATAACCACCACCACCCACTTATTGTTTTAAAAGCCTGCCTGAAAAGGAGGGTCTTTACCTGATGACAGCAGAACAAGAGGGAGGGGCCAAACTAGCTTCTCAGGGCAGTGCATTCCACAGCCTGGGAGCAGCCACTGAGAAGGCCCTCTCTTGTGTCTCCATCAACAAGCTTGGGAAGGTGATGGAACCAAGAGAAGGGCCTCCTCAGAAGATCTTAAAAGTTGAGAGGGTTCATGTGGGGTGATACAATTCTTCAAATAGCCTGGACCCAAGCTGTATAAGCCTTTATAGGTAATGACCAGCACTTTGAATTGGGTCTGGAAACATACTGGCAGCCATTGAAGCTGTTGTAATAAAGGAATTATATGCTCCCTGTTACCATTGTTAGTTAGCAGTCTGGCTTTAGTATTTTAAACCAGCTGAAATTTCTGAAAACCTTTCAAAGGCAGCCCCATGCATAACGCATTGCAGTAATCCAAATTGGATATAACTAAGACATGTGTTAACCATGACCAGATCAGAGATCTCAAGGAACATATGCAGCTGGTGCATCAGCTTTAACTGTGTAGATGCATTCCAGGCCACCACTGGAACCTGTGCATCCAAGCTCGGAGAGTCAAGGAGCATACATTAGCTGTGAATCTGACTTTTCAGGAAGAGAATAATCTCATTCAGTACACACTGAATCTTTAGCTCCTGACTTGCCTTTTGATTGACTAGGAGACCTCTGTCTTGTCTAGATTAAGTTTCAGTTTATTCATGCTTATCCAGTCCATTACTGACAACAGGCACTAGTCTAGGCACAGAACAGCTGCCTTGGAATCAGATGGGAAGGAGAAATAGTGTTAGGTGTCATTCCAGCACACTGATAGCACTTTACCCCAAAACTCTGGAATCCTCTCTCAGTGGTTTCATGTAGATGTTGAATAACATGGGGGACAGAACTGAACACTTGGGGACACCACAGGCCAATGGCCAGGGTGTCGAACAGGATTCCTCCAACTCCACCTTCTGAATACAGCCATTGAGGAAGGATCGGAACCACTAAGACTGTACCTCCAGGACCTATCCCAGAAAGCTGTCCCAGAAGGATACCATGGTAATTGATACTGAAATCTGTTAAAACATCCAGCAGAACCAACAGGGACACACTCCCTGTGAGGAGGAGACAGAGAAAGAAACCAAGAGTGAGCTGTCCCCTCAAGCATCTGCCATAGGACAGGAGATAGAACCAACAAGAGAGATAGTGTATGAGCAAGAAACAGAGCAGGAGACAGAGACATACGCCAGTGAGGAAAGTGGAGTTCACACGGTGAAATGGAAAGGGGCTCGAGGCGAAGGGGAGCACGCGAAGGAAAAAGAGCAGTTAGGATGGTTAGAGACGGGGGAGGCAACGAAAGTGAAGGAGAGGAGAGTGAGGAGAGACGACAGGGAAAGTCTGAACATCTTTCTAACTACTGAAGAAGGGACACTGTCAAGAGAGACAGAAAAAATAACTGTGACTAACCGAGGGAAGTGATGCTGAAGCCCAAGTCTTCCCTATACCTATGAAGAGAGCTGCAGCAAGCGAGTTAGAAAAAGATGAAGGGTTAACCGCGCACGAGAGAAAGTGAGACCTATTATTCCCAGTTGGAGTCCAGAAGAATGGACTGTCTTAGTGTACCCCAGGGGCCGGGGATGCGGGCGGATGATACACCCAGTCGATCCCATAATGATGAAAGAAGCTGCGAGAGAGGGAGATTGGGCTCGTCATCCGTGCTGCGGAACGCTGTGTGCAGTACGCAACGGATTCCTGAGGGCACTGATAGAGGAAAAGAAGGAAGCAAAAATATACTACTAAAAGATCTGAATAATGATAAATCTTTATTATGGTTTTGGGAGAGTTCTCCTCCCCAGTTATCTTTACAAAATTCATTAGTGTTTAGTAAAGAAGAAACCAACAGTTGTGTTCATAATAAAACTACTTTATTTAATAATTCTGAGTCATCATTTGTGTTGCCAGATGAGGAACAGAATAAGAATAATCCCGAACCTGCTTACACTCCCCCTGTCAAGTTCTCAGTGTAAGTCATCCACCAAGGTGACCAAAGCCATCTCTGTTCCATAACCAGGCCCGAAGCCAGATTAAAATGGATCTAGATGGTCCACATCAACTAGGACCATCTGGAGCTGGGACACCAACACACACACACTAAAACTCTGCATGGCTTTGTTTAAATGTGATGGTGGCAGAGAAGTATTGCTTCTTCACTACCATCACTGCCACAAAGTAGGCCTTCCAATCAGTTCTAGCCTATGTTCGATCAGAACTGCTCTGATTGAATCTTTAAAAGAATAAATGAACTAAGTAAGGGGCAATTTTCTAAAAAAAAAAATCACTCAAACAGGTAAAGCCCAAAGCTTTCATATACTGTTAATACAAACCATTGCCTCAAAATTGAGTATTTCTTTTTTTATACTTTTCTTTTGTTCATACAAACGATTTGCCCAAAAATTGAGTACTTCAGACTGGCCAGTAATTATCCAATATAGTGGGATTCAAGAGGGGGGGCTTTTTCAGCAAAAGTCTTGCTACTGCCTCCTTTAGGCATTCTGGCATCTTGCCTTACTGCGAGGAGTCATCCACCTCTCCTTTAACCCAATGGTCCCCAACCTTGGGCCTCCAGAGGTTCTTGGACTACAACTCCCAGAAGCCTTCACCACCACCTCTGCTGGCCAGAATTTCTGGGAGTTGAAGTCCAAGAGCCTCTGGAGGCCCAAGGTTGGGGACCACTGCTTTAACCCACTCAGGCAGTCTCCCTCTGGCTCCTTTTATAAGCCAGGAAAAGAAAGGCTCCAAGACACATGTGGTGGCCTTCTCCTCTCCAAAGATCTGTCCAGATCCTCGGACTACACCAGCGAAATGTATCCATTGTAACTGGATAAGCATGGACTAAGTTACATCCACAAGACCTGCGACAACTATAGCATCTATGTCAATGTGGATCTCAGCAGCTTTGTTACCAAAGTGTTGTGCAGACTTTATGCAATGGGCACTAAGTGGTCATCCTTTCTTTCTTGTGGACATTTGTACAACAGGCTCCTGACCACATGAAAGAGCTCCTCTGGATGATTTTGTGCAGATGCAACAGTGGCAGACAAGTATTGCTTTTTCATTGCCATAAAGAAGGCCTTTCAGTGAACTCTAGCCTTTGCTCAATCAGAACTGCTATGATTAAACCTTTAACAGAATAAAAAAGAGCATTTTAAAGAAATCAGTCAAACAGAGGAAGCCCAAAACTCTCATATACTGTTCTTTTGTTAATATGAACCATTCATATTTCAGAGGTTTTCTTTTGGTAATTGATGAAAGAACATGAAAACAAAAGCTCTGTTTTGTATTTTTCTTTCTCTTGTTAAAGCACAAAAATTCCAATGGTATTCAGGATCGTCTGTATTACATACATTTATTAATGAATAATTAAATTTGTCCAGGAGAAATATGAATTATATATGGGGAATAACCAAACGTAAAATTTGTAGCCAGATTCTAGAGACAGATTTACAGATTACAAGGATAGCAAACAGAACGCAAATGCGAAGCTACAGTGTGATCTTATCAGTATTTAATGGATATTTTTGTGCTTATTAACATTGGGTTGTGAGACCAGGCTCATGCCTTCTTGATCCTTTCCCATCCTGGCTGATTAAAATGCTCAACAGGTCTATCTGTTTAGGTCTTAGAACTGATTACTCTCTGAGAGTGTGGGAAGTTCCTGTGTTTTTATAATGGATTGTGGTGAGACATCTCTTAGTAAAAGCTAACTGCTACCCAAATGTGAACAAGCATTGCCTCTCATCAAATTCTCCTTATGTGAGCAACATTATGAATCACTTACAACGCATCCTGCATAAATTTGATTACCAGCATCAACAGTGGTGTGCTTCTGGCTCCATTTTGGAAATATGTATTGTTGGTAGTTCAGTGCCAGGGTATCTTTCTGAGCTTTCTTTTTGGAATTGAATTAATGTGGCACAATTCTTCAAGTTCATTCTTGGAGAGCTAATCCTAGAATGTGATGCTGAGAACCAGCTGCTCCACCCTGACCTTCAACCTCTGGAGTTCCACACAATTTCATCCTGTGCTTTGTAATTTTCAAACTGCATTGAAACTACATGAGGGATCATGAATATTTTGACAAAATACAGTTTTATCTCATGTTTCTGTCATCTAGTTATAGTGTGGCAGTGGAAATAGTCAATTAGTGTATGGTATTGGTTTGAAATTTGACCAAACTCTGGGAGACAGTGGAAGACAGGAGGGCCTGGCGTGCTCTGGTCCATGGGGTTACGAAGAGTCAGACACTACTTAATTACGAACCAACAACAAATCAGTTTGAATGGTGGAGTAAAGAAGTGAAAATTTAATCTATTGATACAGAGCTATTGCTAGTCAAAAATTCTGGAAGTCTGGGAGAATATGTGCTGAACTCTTCCTTGAAAGTAAATGTGTGTTGCTGGAAGTACTCCCAGGTCTGACATCCTCCCTGGATATTTCCAGAGATACAGCCATGAAACAGAATGGTTTCCAGTTGGCAAAGGTGTCAGACAAAGATGTATTTTATCTCCCTGGCTGTTCAGTTATATGCCTAATATATCATTCAGAAAAATTAGATTCAGGTGAAAAGGAGTGAAAATTGATGGAAGAAACAATAATTTAAGATGTGCAAGAAACCTGGCAGTGTCTTGAAATGACTGCTAATGAAAGGTAATGGCTGCTTATAAAAGTTTTTAAAAGTGCAAAACCAGGATATTGCTGAACACTAAAAAGATGAAAATCATGACTACAGAAGAAAATATGAAAATCATGACTTGCATAATATAAGTTGTTGATAGTGAAGAAATAGAAATAGTTGACAATTGACGAATTTTTACCATTCTTCAGTCATCAATCCAGATAGAGACTGCAGATTGGAAGAAGACTGAGAATTTAAGAACAGCTTTGAAGGGACAATAAACGTTTATTAAAAGTGACTGAACAGCCAGGGAGATAAAATGTTGCTGGAGAACAAGGCCACAATAATCTGTATTCTCTTATACCTAATCACTGTGTACAAGTGTAAACGATGGACAACAAAAAGAGTTGACAAGAAAAAAGAGCAGTTCATTCAAATCAGTTCATTTATTTGAAATGTGGTGTTGGAGGGTAAGTATACGTTGGACCACAGGAGAGACAAATATGTTCAAGATCACAAGCAGCCTGAAATCTCACCAAGCTAAATGGCTAAATTAAATCTGTCATGCTTTGGACATACTGCCAAGAATCCTATCAGCTCTATTCACCAATATTCAGTGGTATATATTTCAATGGCAAATTGTTACAAGTTAAAAGGCTAACAGGCATTTGCTGTTGCATACCAGTCATGTATCATGGTGTGCAATAGCAAATACTTACAATGATGATGATTTGATAACTTCTGGCAATATAACCATTAAATTTACAGTGGCAAAGTTACACTGGCATTATATAATGGAATTCTGGCCAGTATGAGAAGACATGTCTCACTAAAAAAAGACAACAATGCTAGAAAAAGCTGAAGGCAATAGGGAAAAGGAAGAACTTAACACTAAGTGAACTGACTCAGTAAAGGAAGCCACATCCTTTAGTTTTCAGGGCTCAGCAGTCTTTTAGCATAAAGCGCTTTTGGTGGCAATACTTTTGAAGTTATGAGTTTAGGTGTTGCATAATTTGTGAAGTACTTGATGGTACATAAAAACAACAGCTATATTAGCCTGACTTAGGAAAAACAACTGCAAATCTTGTGGCACCTTGCTAGCTTTATTCCTACTGAGTGGTGAAGCTTAACTTCACTGACATAAGTTTGCACTAAAGATGGAACACTTTGTATTTGAATATGAATTGCGACACCAGTTTGCTCCCTAGAACCAGCCAGGTCCACTCATCAGACTCCGCATGGTGTGGCGCACTTCTGTTTGTGTCATCACACCAAACTCAGAAGGAACCCAGCCAGTGCTTCACTGTGCAACCAACCACTGATCAACTGGGCAGTGAGACTCCCCATCCTGCCTCTGTGCAGCAGTGGTTGACTGCACGGAGCGGTGGCCAGGCTACTTCCGTAATTTGTGTGACGACAAAGCCAAAGGAGTGCCGGGCCAAGCCCAGTGAGTGGACTTGGCTGGTTCTGGGGGAGGGAATTGGGTCCATGTCTAGTTTGCACACACTGAAGCCTACCTCTCCAGATAGCATAACTTCATGAGAGGGGTCACGGCGGACCTGGCTAGCGCTCCTGTCGACGCTCTGGTTGATAACTAGTCCACCTTCGCAACCAGGGCTATAGACACGATCGTGCCTAAACACCCTCCCCGTCATAGAACTCGACCAACGCCCTGGTTTAACCAGGAGCTCCGAGCCCTGAAGCGACATAGGAGAAGGCTAGAGCGTAGGTGGAGGAAGAACCCGACGGATTATAATAGGATAGCTGTCAGGGTCGCAACTAACCTTTACCTGTCTAAGGTAAAGGCTGCTTGTCGAACTTACTTCGCTAACCGGATAAGCAAAGCATCCAACCAGCAGGCGGAGTTATTCCGTATAGTGTGCGACCTATCCGGAACTCGTCTGGATGATAGGCCTCCCCCTAGTTTTTCACCTGACCAGTTTGCAGCCTTTTTAAAATCTAAAGTGGAGGCCATCCGCCGGGACCTCTCTCCTTTTTTGAACACAGTGAGTCGAGCAGAGATGTCCAGCGCTCCGTCTTGCCCGGTAACCCTTGACTCCTTTCAGCATGTCACGCCTGATTCTGTGGCCAGAGTGCTTGACCGCTGTCGAGCCACCACCTCCTCCTTGGACCCTTGCCCGGTCTGGCTAATCAAAGCAGCCAGGCCGATAACAATAGAATGGGCCACAGCAATAATAAATGGGTCTTTCCTTGAGGGTAGGTTTCCCTCTGCCCTCAAGGAGACACTCATTAGGCCCATAAGAAAGAAATCTAATTTGGCGGCGGACGAAATTGGCAATTATAGGCCCGTCGCCAATGTTTCTTTCATGAGCAAAGTGGTCGAGAGGGTGGTGGCTGGCCTGGTTCTGTTCCTTCTTGGAGGACCGCCCCCAGAGAGTGCAGCTTAGGGAGAGTATTTCAGCCCTGTGGAGTCTCAAATGTGGGGTTCCACGGGGTCGACTATTTCCCCAGTGCTGTTTAACATCTATATGAGGCCGCTGGGTGGGGTCATCAGGGGGTGTGGAGCATCGTGTCATCAATATGCTGATGACACCCAGCTCTACATCTCCTTTTCACCAACTGCAGATGATGCCGTCCTGTCCCTCCAGCACTGCCTGGGGGCCGTACTGCAATGGATGCAGGAGAACGGGCTGAGGCTGAACCTGGACAAGACGGAGGTTCTGAGGGTGGGTGGCCCTGTGGATGGTGGCTTGGGAAACTCATGTTTGGGGGGGTGGCCCTGGCCGTGAAAAGTAGGGTCCGCAACCTAGGGGTACACCTGGAGCTGACACTCACCATGGAAACGCAGGTGGCGTCGGTAGTCCGCACCGCCTTTTTCCACCTTTGGCAGATTGCCTGGCTGCAACCTTACCTAGACACGGGGGCGCTCACTACCTTAGTACGTGCGCTCGTAATCTCTAGATTAGACTACTGTAACGCGCTCTATGTGGGGCTCCCTTTGAAGCTGATGCGGAAACTTCAGGTGGTGCAGAATGCAGCGGCCAGACTCCTTACTGGAGTGAGAAAATACCAACATATCTCTCCTACTCTGGCCATGCTGCACTGGCTGCCCATCTGTTTCCGCACTGACTTCAAAGTGTTAATGCTTACATATAAGGCCCTAAACGGTTTAGGACCCCAATACTTGGCAGAATGCCTGCTCCTACCTAGATCTACTCGCATCACCCGCACGAGCCAGGAGGTGAGGCTGAGGAGCCTAACACCGAGGGAGGCCCGGAAGGAAAGGACACGAAACCGGGCCTTCTCGGCAGTGGTTCCTCGCCTCTGGAATACAGTGGGGTCTTGACTTAAGAATGGCTTGAGTTAAGAACATTTTGACTTAAGAACCACTCTCATAGGAAAATATTGACTTGACTTACATACTTAGATTTGAGTTAAGAACTGAAAAAAAACCACGTGGGAGGCAAGGAAAGTGCAAAATTTGAACTTTCAGTTAACTGTTGGCCAGTGAAAAGGGTGCCTGTCTGCTTCCTCACTCCTCCCAGCGTTTAGAGAGTGGATTGGGAGACAGTCTTCGGACTGCCTGGTACTGGACTGCCTGGACTGTATTTTCCCTGCCTTCCCTGAACCTTTCTTGACCTAAGAAAAAAAAAGAAACAAAATATCCCCCTCTAGTGGTCGAAGGCAGAATAGCAGCTTCCCATTAGTTTCTATGGACGGAAAAGAGCAGATACGGATCAAATGGTTTTCAATGCATTCCTATGGGAAATGCGGATTTGACCTGAGAACTTTTTGACTTGAGAACCGCCTTCCAATACGGATTAAGTTCTCAAGTCAAGACCCCACTGTAACCTTCCTCCGGTTATTCGTGCGGCCCCTACGCTGGGCACTTTTAAGAGTCAATTAAAAACATGGTTGTATATTCAGGCCTTCCCTCCTGTCAATATTTAATTATTTCTTTATTTTTTCTTTCATTTATTATTTGTTTTATTATTGTATGTGTTGTGGACTGTTCGTAAAATTTTTATGTTTTATCGTATACACCTTATTGGAAGCCGCCCAGAGTGGTCGACCAGACCAGATGGGCGGGATATAAATCAAATAAATAAATAAATAAATTCTGCCAGCAGATATTTTTACACATGTGTCAGGGCAGAGGGTTATGGATGAAATGTAATAAAAACTCAAAGGGTCTCACCAATGTTGATGGTCCAAAAAGTGCTTGTCAAGGGTCTATTACACTCATGTAGAAGTGGCAAATATAGACCTTAATGGCAGTTATTAAGAGTAGTTTAAAGATTGTTAATGAGTGGCATATACATCCCAAAGGAACACTTGTGTGATGGAGAAAAATCTTTTTCTGTGCCAGTTATATGGAACAGTTTCACCTGTGGATGTAAGTCGTATTGATGAAAGATGATTTTAGATGGCTGATGAAAATAGGAATGTAAACATTACAATTAAAGAAGGTTGTTTGAACCTTTGTCATGAAAGAAACAGTAGTGGTGTCAATACAGACAAACCTACATTAGTGGTTTTATTTTATTTTGATATTTGACAGGCTTTTAATTTTTATGCTTGCACCTATTTTCAATAGCAGTTGAATACTTCACACTTTGCCTGATCAGAAGTGCTGCCTGAACTGTAGGTCACTAAATTGAGTAGGAAATTAGCCATGTGTGTTTTGAGTATTTTACTTTACCCATTAATGCCATTTATTTAGTATTAAAAGAAGGTACAGTAGTAGGATTGCAGTCTATCTGCCTTCAGTGAAGAAAACCCATGCTCATGAATGTTTATTGTCTTGTAAGATATCAACAAAGCTATTGAACTTTGTCTAACTCCTATTACCCCGTAACCATTCTAACTGGCAGTTCTTCATTTATCTAGGTTCTCATGGATATCATATATTATTGGATATATTTGATAATTACTGAAGATGATCCTTTTTACAGACAAGGCTTTTGAAGTCTGGACTTTTTGTATCGTAAAGGTAAGGTGAATCTATTTGTGTTAGCTAACAGCATTTTAAAATGAAGTCCATTAATCACTTTTTCAAAGGTATATGCATAAAATACTGAAGTTGCCAGTATAGTAAAGTGAGTACTGTGAAGGCTGCTTGCTGGTGCTTCTTAGCGAGATAACAACTGTCACCAAGAAGCCTCTGTGCAGGCACATCCTGCACACCCAGAGCTGTTCTGAAAAGCCACTTTCACCTGAAATAGTATGTTCCTCTTTAGAATGGTTGAAGCATTGGTTAAATCTGTTTCCCGGATTGCTTTAACCCCTTCATTAAAGTTCTGGTTTGCAATATATAAAAAAGATGAGAATTGAAGCTGTTTTGTTAGTATGGAGGGACTACATAAAAGTGCTTTTAGAAAGCTGAATTGTTATTAATGGATGGCATTATGATTATGAGTTCATGGCTTGAGGGTAGGCTTCCTTTGTTTCTTCTGTGGCACGGGAATATATTCAAACCTGGGACATTATATGTCAGAAATGGTGGTACTAGTTGTAACATGTAACGTTTTGTTTGAAGATGTTACCATTTTTGTTACTTTTTAAAAGGCAGTTAATTTTATTAATTTTTCAATATAATAAGTATTCTTTACTTATTATTTTGTAACTTTGATGGGGGTCATTTTGAAGGGTACTTGTCAAATTTTGTATTTTTCAATGCAAGTTGTAATGATTCAACTATTTATTTATTTATTTATTTATTTGTTTGTTTATTTATTTATTGGACTTATATACCGCCCCATAGCGCTATAAACACTCTCCGGGCGGTTTACAATTTTTAATTATACAGGCTACACATTGCCCCCCCCCAGCAAGCTGGGTACTCATTTTACCGACCTCGGAAGGATGGAAGGCTGAGTCAACCTTGAGCCGGCTACCTGGGATTTGAACCCCAGGTCGTGAGCACAGTTTTAGCTGCAGTATAGTATTTTAGTAGTAGATTTCTCTTTGAGTAGTGTAACAAAAAATATTAACAAGCTGTTTTTAAATTATGGAATGAGCAAAGATGTTACCAACGAAAAAATATCAATCAGTGAATTTATTTGTCCATTAATACAAATTAACATCTTGGTATCTCAGGCATTGACTTAGTTTTGATATAAGAAGGTTATCATTTGAGTTTGTGAACATAAGATATTTAGCTGACTGTTCTTTAATCGTTTTGCAATCTACCATGGGTCTCTGTATTGAGAGAAAGGTGAGAAATAAAACAATCTCTTCTCAATCCCATAATGCTTAAAAAATGAATTTATGAATACGAGATATTGTGCTTCTGTATCCACAATTCAAAACTCCAGGAAATGGCCCAATGTTGCTACACAATACTGCACCCGTATTGCCAGCAGGAGGAAGGATACAAAACTTTATAAAACAAAGTGCAGCCTAAATGTTAACGACACTCATGTTAGCAGTCAAGATGGTTTACTACTACAGGATACCTTCTTGTGCTTGCTACCATTCACAAACTGAATACCACATAATGCAAAATACCAGAAGCTGATTTCTTTTTTTCATCAATTAACCAGTTCTCACCCAAATACAAAACAATTGTCATGGCTGTTTTTTAGCTAGTTCCTTATTTATGTGGTTTGCATTAAAACTGGAGATGTTTGGGCTTGCCTATTTCTGAATTGGGGGCAGGGGGGAGTCTCAAACCGATTTACTTTTTAAAAAACGTAACTCAAAAACTCTTTATCCAGACTTCCCCAGATTTGGCACAGAGGAATTACTTTTTTGGGTTGGGGGGGCCGCCTCCATCTTTAGAATTGCCATTTAAAATGCTGATTTGCTCTGCTGCACAATAAATAACGTAGTTGCACTCTCATGAAGGTATTGTGGAAACCCAGGCTGGTATCAAAAGGTATTGTGGAAAGTCAGGCTGAATGGAAACAAAGTGATGTGGCAAGTTTTTGTTAAATGAAGAGATTAATAGAGTTAGTGAGAGTAAAAAGAGGTTTGGTAAAAATCTTATTTTTCTCTCCTGAAGTTCAAAGGCCCTAGCCTCTCCCAAAAAAAGAATAAATTATTTGAACACACCAAGAGCAAAAAACATGCAGTCTGCCGTTTATGCCCAAGTATGAAGTGTCTTGAGATAAATTCATATTCAGCAAGCCTCCTCCAATCCTCACATGGCAGTGTCCAGTTTCAGGCAACAGAGTTTGTAGGACCATGGAAGGCCTGGTTATACAGTTAGATTTTTACATTTTTTACATTTGGATTTTCAGTGTCACATCAAAATATATTGGGCCATGTTCCGGCAATGTCCACAATGCTATTGTTTCAACAGAAGGAGGGAGGAAAGAAGAGGTAGTAAAACCAGCCCTACAGAAACATCAAAACTTTCAGATCAATGTAGACAATAATAAAAGATTTGCATAGTTTTTCCTGGTTTTCCAAGCACTGCCTATGCATAATCCAATTTCAAACAGCATTTTGGGGAACAGATTATTTTATTGATAGTCTTTGAAATTATACATCTGTCTATCTTAGGGGAGAGATACCTTTTATTGTTAACCTTTGCAATTGTGTATGTATTGTGTTAAAAGGTGTTTTGTGGTATGCGTATATATAAGTCCTTTGAGTTAGGTTTTGTTTGAACAATAAGAAAATGTTACATATAACAAAGTTTTAATTTTGTTCAGTATTACTGGTGTAAGCAAAAGTAATCAATGAGTGCTTTGGCAGCAAAGTTACATCTTAATGGCCTGCCCTCCTTTACTTGTGAACAAACATTTCTATTGATGTTGCGCCAAGAATATTGTGCAGTTTTCACTTTGAAACTTCATGAAGATTGTAACACTTGCAAGTTTAAAAAGAAAATAAAAATATTAATGCCACTTTTGTAGTTGTTCAGTAACTGATTGAAATTTTCCAAAAGAGCTGACCAGCTAGCAGCTTTTGAATCTAATAATTATCTGCTAACAAATAAACTGTCTTGTATCTGTTCAAGGAACATGTTATTTGTTTGTTTGGCAGGCAGTGTTGGAATAGAGGAAGTGTAACAGCTGGCTAGCTCAGTAAGATATCTGGCTGAGAAGGCAGAGGTTGGGAGTTCAGTTCTCTGCTGTGCTTCCCCGAAGAGCCAGCCCATGTGACTTTGAGCAAGCTGCCCTGTCCCAGGTCACCCCAAGAAGAATGGTTAACGACTTATGAGAACTCTCTACCTAGAAAATTCTGAAAAGTGTTGCCATAAGTCAGAATTGACTTGACGGCACACAATTTGTAGATGAAGACTGTAAACGCATCAGGAGAATAGGAAGTGTATTCAGTGTTAAGAATTGTTCTGCTAAATCTAAGCAAGAAACTACCTGGTCCAGCATTCTGTTTCACAACAATGACTAGCCTCATTCCCTTGCAAGCCCCAAAGTACAACGTGTACAGTACCCTTCTCCTTTCATTGTTCAGCAATCAGTATTCAGAGACATAATGACTGGTACTAATGGTAGGATATGACTATCATGACTGTTTGTCATTGATCCGCCTACTCATCAGTTTCTTTAATTCTCTTCTGAACAAATGGCCATCATCACATCTTGTGGCTGAAAATTCCATAGCTCAGGTCATACAGCGATATGTATCTTCAGCGTAATGTTTCAACAACAGGGAAGCCAATTTATTTAAAGTTTTGTGGGAGCATGAAGCAAAAGACATACACATCAATGTCAAGTTCAATAAAATGGGGAGTATTCCAGTTACCTGTATTTTGTTTTGTGTTTTTTAACATTCAAAAACCCACTGCTGTATTTAGAAAGAGGTACAAAGTAAGATTCAGCAGTATTCTGACTAGGTAGAGTATAATCCTTAATCAAGGGAATTATTTTGCTTATTGTTACCTGATTAGTTTTTCACTTTCTGAACCAAGGTAGATGCTTTACATCTCAGCAGAGAAATATTTTTCCCCAATTTGGTTCCTCTGTGAATGAAGTCATAATAGATTTTACAGGGTTTCCACTTTTTTCACGCAGTGTTATGGGTATGATAACTGCCCACATGCAAATGGATTGATAAGTAACACACAAATTATTTGAACCTGGAGTAAAAATAGCTCATTCCAAGTGACTGTGACAGTTCACCATACATGGACCTAACAGTAACATTCCAGCAGTACTGGAAAGAGAAGCCCATAGGACAGCTTTGTGAAATCCTGTGATGATCCCTTCTACCCAGCCTGACATCACAGGTTAAGAATGGACCATGTCCTCAGGTAACAAAGGATTTAATATTCATATACTCTTGGAATAGAGATGGTGAACTTGTGACATTCCAAATGTTCCGGACTTAACCTTCTGGACGTTATAGCAGGCATAACTGGATGTAAGGGGTTATGGCTGTTAGAGTGTTTAGCACCATACCCTTGGGTCCCAAGTATTGTTTAACCTCAACTCCCAAGAAACTTCAGCCAACATGGTCAGTGGTCAGGGCTTCTGGTAGGTGTACTGCAACAACAGATGGGCCCCCCAAAATTGAGAACCAATTTTTTGCTTCACTGGCAAATGTAGAAATAGAATTTTTTTTCTCTCCAGTTTTTTATGACTAAGACAAATTCATATTCTCAGCACTGTACTCAGTATTTAGTTTCTGTAGACTTCATAAAAAACAAGTACTCTGGTTCTTGTGGCTTACATTTCCATTGCTTTTTGACTTAAGCATTTTTATCCTCTGATTTAAAAGGTTATGATGGTGCAGCTTATGATCCTAGTGATCCTTGCTTCATGCAGATACATTGTTTCATGTGTAAGAGTGCTAGCATAAGAAAATAGCACCATATTAAGATGCAAGAGGAATTTTTATACGTAGCATGTGTGACCTTGTTCAAAAGTTGTATCTTGAGTCCAAAATGCATTAAAGTGATGTCACATTCTAAAAGTGGGTCACTGCCCTTATGCCATCTTGAAAAATACATGGGTCAAACCTGATTTACAAAACAATCTTGTTATTTTCTGTTTGATGGGGAAAGTATTGTATTTAGCCTCAACAATGATGATTATAGATTGATCTACAGAAAGCTACATTTTAAAATTTTATTTTGCTTAAAACATTGTCATCTTACTTTTCCAAGCCTCAAGGCAGTAGACTATAAAACAGATAAAAGAAACTGAAAACGAAGTGAAAGACAGCATCTGCATTAAAAAAATAAGGTCATCCATTAAAGCAACCTCTGTCTAAAATTCTGCAAAGAAGAAAAATATGCCACTTTTTAAGGTAGACTGTTCTACTATTAAACACTGTTAGGCATCAGGAAGAAGTTTTTAATATTTAGTAAAAAAAATCTCTTTAAAATTTTCAAACCACTAGTTCAGACTTATTTTTGAAGGTGCAGTGAAAAAAACCTTGTTCCATCTTCCCCACCTTGGTCATTCTCACATTAAAAAAATGGTTATTATGTTCCCTCTCAGTCTTCTCTTCTCCAGTCTAAACACACCCACTTCTTTCAGCCTTTTCCCATGTGACCTAGTTTCCACACCTTTATCTTGGTCACCCTTTTCTGGACATGATCCAACTTGTCCAGATTCTTCTTAAATTGTGATGCCCAGAACAGACTGAGATTTCAAATGGAAGTCTGATCAGGACAAAACAAGAATTTAATTTTATTGATGAAACTTAAATGGCAGTAACATTTTTGCTCTCATATCACATTGTTGACTCATGTTTAGGTTGTGGTCTGCTAATAGAACAAATCCTCTTCACATCTATTGCTGGCAGGCGTCACCAGTCCTATATTTGTGCGGCTCATTTTCCTGCTTAAATATAGAACCTTACATTTCCCCCCACCCCCCGTTAAAACCACTTTTTGTTTGTGTTAACCCAGTTCTCCAAGATATTAAGGCCATCTTGAATTCTACTTTTTTCCTCTGAAGTATTACCCCTTCCTCCCAGTTAACTGATTAATGTTTTTTATGTTCCTTCAAGTTATTTGTGAAGACAGTGAACAACACTGGACTTAGGACAGAACCATGTAGCATTCAACTTTTTACTCCTCTACAGGATGATGATGAACTTGTTGGTGAGCAGTTTTGGGGTACTATTTCTCTTTTGACTACACATACACCTAATGCTAACATTGTCTAGTCCACATTTACCAGCTAGGCTGGAAGAATACCTTGGAAGATTTTATCAAAACCTTTGCTAAAAATCATGATAAATTGTAAATTCACTTGATTTACCAAGTTCGTAAATACATACAAAAATAAAAAGAGGTAAATTTAGTCTGGCATAATTCATTTTTAAGAAACACATGCTTGCTTTTAGTAATGTAACTTTTCTTCCCTAAGTGCTTACATACCAGATGTTTAATGATCTGTCCTACAACCTTTCCTGGTATTGAGATGTAGCTGATTGCTCTGAAGTTACAGTATTTGGAACCTCTTCTCCCCACTTTTTAAAAGAGGCAGTGGCCGCCTAGAGTGGCCTTTTGGGCCAGATGGGTGGGGTAGAAATCAAATAAATAAATAAATAAATTTGAGATTATGGACAGAAGCTCTGATATTACATCTGCAAGTTCTTTTAGTATTCTTTCATGCAGTTTGTATGATCTTGAGAACTTGAATTTGTTTAAAGCATTTCCAGACCACCTGTAGCAACCCTCTCACTACAATATTTTTCCTATTTTCACCAGGTTATACACTTTTCTTTCACCAGGTTATACACTTTTCTTTTGGCAAAAATAGAGGCAAAGTAGGTGTTGAGCAGTTGTGCCTTCTATCACCCATTAACATTTCTCTGTAGACATTGTTCTTTCTTTCACTCCTAACATGGTCAACTGCCTCTTTTTACCGCACACCTGTACAAGTTCTCCATACAAATATTGACTGCTTGTTTATACCCCGATTTTCCTTCTTTTCTTTTTCCATATATGCTCTTTTAAAATCTCAACTCACCTGAAAACTGCTTTAGAAGCCACGCAATTTTAAAATAAAATTTCCAGCTTTCTTTCCCACCGAAATCATTTTTGATTGTATTACCCTAAGACATTCCACCCATTATTAACTCCCTTCTCTTTTGAGTATCGACCAGGGGATCCCACCCAATATTTCTTTAAATTCTTTAAGTCCTCAGCTTTGTTAAAGTCTAGGACATGAGATTGTGTTCAGCTTTTCCTTTGCTTAATGTAATGGATCCTAAGAGGATATGATCACCTCCTGTAAGGTTCCCATTGCTTCCACCTGATAGGTCAGTTCTTTCCTGTTGCTTCTCTTGACGCTTTTTCTACCTTCTATATAAGGAAATTGCCAGTGAGGCAAATGAAGCATTTGTAAGAGTTTACATTCTTATTTACTTTAGTTAATTAACCAAGTTAACTTCTGTCAGTTCTTAGGATAGTTGAAGTCTCTCATTGCTACCCTATCTCTCTTTTTTGAGTGTTCAGTAATCTGATCAAGGAAAGCACAATCCAGGATTTCAATCTGGCTCAGAGTTTTATGGCAGACCCAATTAATATTGTCACAGTCATTCACTTCTCCTTTATTTTTTTTACTCAGATAGTGTGCCTCTGATTTTTAAGCTCCATGTCTTCAATCTCCTTTACATATGTTACTACTACTTTTTTCCTGTTTAGCAAACATGGGCAAAGCACATCCTGTAGGCTGCATATGGCTTCCTAGGCTCCCAAATCCCCTACTACCACCAAATGCTAAAAATTTCCTTGGCCTCTCCAGAGGCTCAGGAATAATTCTGCCATGTTTCAAATGTCCCTCAGCTGTTATGGGTTGGGGACCTTTTTTTCAAACCAAGACATTACTTAGAAGAGCTCAATGACAGACAGAAAATTGGACAAGATAGCTTCCTGTAGTCATGATGGCATCAAAGGTTTTTTTGCAATCAAAAGAAATACTTAAGAAAAAAAATTAGAGGGTGGCGCTACTGGAGCAGGTATACCCTACCAAGGATCTAGGTGTGGGCATGTGCAGGCTCAGATCTCTGAAAGTTGTCTATCTTCCGTGGACTGAAGGGCCCCTTCTGGATCCTGCCTTTTTGTTTCTGTAACATTGGCTGTGTTTAAATATTTTATGATCCATTTTTACTCATACACAGTGACTACTTTGGAAAGCAGCTCTGTTGTGTTCATTAATAATCATAACAAAGTGTTTATCAGATAAATGTAGTTCTTTATGGATCCTTGAAAATTCTTCTTTTAATCACTTTCAGTAAAAATGACAGTATCATGATTAAGGGTGCTGTTACACATTGAAATACTCCTAGGCTTGTGTCAGGCTTCACATACGTACTTGAAATCGATTAAAAAATATCCATTTACATAACCACCAGCTAACATGCATTTTTTTTTGCCAGAAAGTGAGTTCTTTTATTCAGAAAGCAAGCTTTTTTAAAAAAAAATCACCTACTAGGAGCTTGTTTATTTTAACTCGATTATGAATGTGATTTATTTGTAATCATTTTTGCATGTATGTTCACCTGTGTTGGATTACAGGCTGCAAAGTTACCTTGTTGGCCGATCTGTTGTGTGTTTTTTTCCTATCTGTTAAAAAATGTTTTTTAAATATTTAAAATCACATCATAGCAGAAAAACTTTGTTTTTGTCCCTGCTGCCCATGTCACCTCAATACAGGAAGTGAGCTGGCACAGGGCAGTGGTGAGTGGCTATGAGAGGCAGCTAGCATGAGGACAGTCGCAGGACAAAAACCTCAAAAGCAGTTCCAGGATGATGTGCTAGCAACCAGAGCATCTCCTCATAGTTACAGTAGCGTGGGGTTTTAGTTTAGTTTTTTGTGCAGACATTTCACTCTGGGAGCGGGAAACACAGGAAGCTGAAGCCCCACAGTGGCCAATTTTTAAAGTCTGTGTAGCCCCCTCAATTGATATACTGTACTATCAACCTCAGATTAAAAGTTGTCCCAAGAAGACGCGGACGTTGACCAAAGCCAACTTCAAAAACTTCAATTCGACTCCCAATTTATTTCAATAATATAACCATGGCCAAAGTTTAGTTTTTCTAGTGTAGTAATCAGGGTGGATTAAAAAAAATCAATGAGTTGTAATTTTAATTTAAAAATGTTTTGATTTAAATAATCAAAAAATCTGATTTTTAAAATTTAAATCCATTCAATTTAAATCAGATCCACCCTAGTAGTAATATAATTTAATATAATTTAATAATATAATATAATATAATAAGAGCCTCATGGCGCAGTGGTTAAAACGCTGTACTGCAGCTAAAACTGTGCTCACAACCTGGGGTTCAAATCCCAGGAAGCCGGCTCAAGGTTGACTCAGCCTTCCATCCTTCCGAGGTCGGTAAAATGAGTACCCAGCTTGCTGGGGGGGCAATGTGTAGCCTGTATAATGAAATTGTAAACCGCCCGGAGAGTGCTTGTGTCATCTAAAATAAATCTGGATATGTAACGAATTGTACAATTTTCCAGGCATGGGTTATATATATATAAAACCATGCCTGGAAAATAAGTCAGGGCCCTGACACTATATATTATAAATCAATCAATCAATCAATCAATCAATCAATCAATCAATCAATCAATCAATCAATCTCTGATCTGTGTTAATAAAATTATTTTCCTTTTTGTTTTCTATTAATATAATTTATTAAAGTATTTCCAACTTTCTTTGTATCAGTGGATTGCAAGGTGGGCTACATGAAGTGATACTACTTTAAAAGGAACCACTAAAACAAGTAAAAATACTTTTAAAAACCTCAAACAAAATAAAATCTGCAGTCCAATAGATCAAATGTCAAGCCATGCTCTTGATAGGCCCTAAGTGCTTGACTAACACCCAGGTTTTAACTTGGCTCTGAAATAAAGGCCATAATGGTGCCAGCTGGGCCTCCATTAACATCAGTATCCAGCTTAATTTCCTTCTCTAGCAATGTTTTCCCTCATATTTTAGATATCATATTGTGCTTTTTAATAGTGTTTTCCATGTGTTCAAAGGTTTGTTCTTGCAGTTGGTCACAACAGTGAAATTCGAGATCCATTGCAGTAGAAACTACTTTCCTAATAAAGCGTAATAGTCCTGTGCTTCTTCATACAGTTTTTCTTTCTTTCTTTCTTTCTTTCTTTCTTTCTTTCTTTCTTTCTTTCTTTCATATATTCCATAGCACATCACGAGGGGCATAGAATACAGTGACGTAGGTGTAACGCTGCCTGTTTTTCTCCGTACATACAGAGAACTGTGTCAGGGCAAACCCTCCATTTTTGTAGGTTCCCCCTGGTTTTGTCAACTCTGTATTGTATTTAGGAACTTCCAAATAACCCTGAGTGCCCAGGGGCTAAACTTTCCTTGGGTTACATCCATTTTAATCATGGCATTCTCTGCGGTTTCTTCAAGATTTACAGATGTTCTGGAAAACTTCTCCTTGATTTTAATCTGGGGGAGGCAGGATGGTAGCCGAAGAATGTGTGTTTGATGTAGATACGTAGATTCTTTTACTATTAGCTGCTTTCTCTATATATATGTCACTGGTACAAAGCCTGCTAGGCAATTGATTTTACCAATAGGGGTTTGCTTTAGGCATCCAGTAATGATTCTACTTCTTTCATTAAGTGCTACGTCTACCTGTTTTGCATGGGCTGAACTATACCACACTAGGCTGACATAACTCGCCTGCAGAGTAGCATAGAGCCAGGGCTCTACTTCTTAGTGTTTGCATTTGTGTGTCCCAACTGGTTTGCAATACAGTAGCTCTTAAAAAAATACTGTTTCTTGCTTAGACTTTTTTTTTAAATTTTTCGCTATGTTTCTTACAGATCAGCATATGATCCAAAGTAATGCTCAGGTACTTGCAAGCAAAACTTTATTTTAGTTGGACGCCCTTCCAAGTAACCTCAAGTTTCTGAAATGCCTGCTTGTTTCTCAAATGAAAAGCACATATTTGATTTTTTGCAGGGCAGTGTTCAAGTTTATTTCTGTCATAATATACACCAGGTTTTTCTAATGCATCCGTTAGAAGTCGTTCTACCATCTTAAAGCTGTCCAACTGAGCAGCAAGAGCAAGACTATCAGCACAGATAAAACTTTTGGTGCCTTATAGGCAGGGCTTGAAAAATTTTAGAATGTCTCACCAGTCAGTCAAAAATGTCACCAGTCAGCATGACCGGACTATAGCCTTGCAATTTATGTTTAAACTTAAATTTAAATTTAAACTAGGCATTTGCTACATAACAATGCATACAAACCCAAAAGAAATATACCCTCAGACTTTGGTTGCTTTATTACCTGCATGCCTGTGGGGTCATGAAGCTTGTATTTTTAATGTCTTTCTTTTGAATGTTTCCAGCAAAAATAAAACTGAAAGCAAAAGTGCCCGACCTCTTAAGGAGCCAGGCCATTGGGTTGAAATTGGGAGCAGGGAATCTCCATATTCTCCAGCATGGGACTCCTCTACTTTCTCCTGCAGAGCTATATATCTATTTGCCGTTTGAAATCTCTTTTCGCAAGAAGAGGGCAGTTTTTCCTTTTGAAATGTGAAGGGGGAGAGGAGGACTACAGGATCAGAGAGAGAGAGAGACGGACTGAGAGTAAGGAGGGATGGAGGGAGCTGTGGCTTGTCAAGCAGCCTTTTTTCACTCGTTACAGACGAGTGGACAAGTAGATTTTTCAAGCCCTGCTTATGGGAGTGGTTGATTGTTGGTATAGATGTTAAATGAAACAGGCATCAGTACACTGCCTTGCAATAGACCATTCTTTTGATTCAACCATTGGTTGTATTATCCTTAAAAGTTAACAAATACAGTCATGCCTCACTATATGATTGCCCCACATTACGACGAAACCGCATTACGATGTTTTTGCAATCGCAAAACGATGGTCTGAATAGGGGTTTTTCACTTTGCAATGATCGGTTCCCTGCTTCGGGAACTGATTCTTTGCAAAACGACGATTTTAGAACAGCTGATTGGCAGTTTCAAAATGGCCGCCGGGTAAATAAAATTGCTCCCCGCTGTTTTCTGGGATGGATTCCTCGCTGCACAGGCACAAAAAATGGACGCCCTATGGAGGATCTTTGGTGGACGGTGAGTTTCCAGCCCATTGGAATGCATTGAAGGAGTTTCAATGCGTTTCAATGGGCTTTTTATTTTCGCATTACGTTTTCGTTCTACAGCGATTTCGCTGGAACGAATTAACGTCGTAATGCGAGGCACCACTGTAATCTGTGATTTTCCAAAAGAATTGCTATTGCTTTAGTTATCTTATAGTTCTTGGTTAGATTATAGAATTTTTGCAGCTTTAGTTGATGATGAACAGTGTCATAGGCAGCTGAGAGGTCAACAAAAGCTACTCCCATTTCCTCATTCCAAAGTGCTCTTCAATATGTTGTATTAAATGTAGGATTTGTTTTTATAACTCTCCCCAGATCTAGTGCCAGCTTGTTGTGAGATGAAGAACCGTTAAGCAGTTTGAAATGGTTATTTCCAGGTTCTTATAAAGATGACAAAATAATGAAATTGAGCTAAAATTTTGGGGGGCTCTGGGACACTTATGACTAGGAGGAGGATTTCTATGACATTTCACAGTTTCTATGCATCCTACAGTTGAACCCATAAGCAAGTTCAAACATATTTATAAGTAATCTGGCCTCTCTCACCAGAGTTTTCATAGACATGTTCAAACACACCCATAAACTCTAACATAGAGTGCAAGAAAAATACGACATGTCATAAAAATCCTCTCCCTACTTATGACTTTCTCTGAATGTTCAGAATCCTGAGACAATTATTAAAGAAACTAAGGTGTCAGCATAAAATGTTTTATCAATTCTACACAGGTATCCTCTAGGCCAGCTGCCCTGCCATTTTTGTACCTGTAAATATTTTTTTCCAGTTCACTATTTTAAAACCCTGCTCAGATATCAACTCAGGACTATATTCATGTTGCCATCTTTCACTGATGAAAAATGAGGTACGTTTACCATCATTAATAAGGGCTAGCTGGAAGGTTTCTGCCCATTTTAGCATAGTATCTGTGTGATTATCATCAACTATATATTCCCAGACATTATTGGGGTTGTGGACGCCTCCAGTAGAGATGGGTATGAACCACAAAATTGCCAATTTGTGCCGGTACGTTTTTCAGCTGAACGGATGTTTGGCGCTTCTCAACTCTGCCTCCCCAGTGGGTGCCCACTCAGAGGCAGTGCCCCAGCTTCTCTGCCCCGACTCCTCTGGGCTCTGCCTCTGAGTGGTCGTCCACCGAAGGAGGTGGGCTGGGAACCACCAAACACCTGTTCAGCCAAAAAATGAATCAGCATGAACTGCTAGCTCAGCAGTTCATGCCCATCACTGGTCTCCAATTATAAAATTTATTTTTGGTTGTATACATTATTAGGGTTTTAAAGGGAAAAGTTTCATTTGATGATTTATAAACAGGATACCATGTAATTACTCAGCTTTGTTGTTACTATCTCTACTTCATCATGGTTTGTAACAGCAGTAGACAATATTTGAAGGTCAGGCTTGACTAATACAGTGTTTCCATATTGTCCATTAAGTCAGCTGCAAGCTGGATATTTTGGGGTGCTGTAATGACTGTCTCAATGTGTTTCTTGATTACAATGTATATGATAATCATGTGTCTGGCAAAGCTGGTGTGATAGCTCTTCCATTGGTGTTGAGAAGCCGTCTATGTTAGTTGAAAGTATAGTTAACTTTCTTCCAAACAAGAGTCCTTTAATTATCAATGGCCATTTGCAGGCCTTTGTCAAAATCATATAGTCACTCATCCAGCTGTGTTCATGCAGTGAGTCTCATTACATTGGTGCTTCTGGAATGGAAGGATCAGCAGAGTCATTGTCCAAGGGACAACCAAATGTATTCACATTGTTGAGGAAGATCCTTTCATGCCCCATCCCGCAATTATAAATTGTAGGTTTCAGGTGTGCTTCATGTCCTAAAATCTTAACAGCTTGTAATATACTTCTGCAAGACTTATAATTTAAAACCCTTTAATTTTCTTTATTACAGAGTCCAGACATCAGTTATTAATTCCATGAGAGAAATGGGAATGGATTTATAATGTTAATATGTAGTATACAGATAAATGCTTATAATGGCTTCCAGATGATATTTTAAAATACAATTACTGCATATGATTGAATAAATTGGCCAGTTTAGAATCATGTGGTAACATATTTTTGCATCACTTTGGCTACTCATTTAAACCAGGATACCAACATTGTTTGGAGAAAAATATGAGATACTGGGCAGAATCCTACTTCTTGTATTTATGTTCACCAGTGTAAGTCAAATGGCATAAATCACAGCATGATCCACTGCAACTTAAGAAAGCAACACATAATTTGTCATGCACTAAATGATATGTCTAGTGTCCAGTGGGTAAAGCTAACATTGACATCACCATTAGACTTACTCTGGCACATATATGTAATAGGATTCCGGTCTCCCCTCTAAAAGGGGAGGTGCCATTTCTTACTTCAATTGATGCTTCAATTTTTTTTTATAAAAGCAAACAAATGTATGAGGAAATGAATTTCTGACATATGAGTAAAAAAATATTTATTTAAAATATTTATTTTCTCTGCCTTTCTCCTTAGAAAGGACCGAAGGCAGCTTACATAATTAAAAACCAGTATTTAACGCTAACAATAATGATTATACAAATTAGAACCTGTACCAATAACTGGAAAACAATGTATAGCTGGAACCTTACAACTTGGGATGGATAAAGATTTTATATTCATTTGTTTATAATAGCTATACGGGTAACGCTGAGTGAAATTTTCAACATTTATATAAGGAATTGGTGTGGCACAGCTTTATGAGTGATAAGAGTTTTATGAGGAGGTTAATAAAACCTTACTTACTCAATATGCAACCAACCAAAAAATAGGACAAATCATATTTACTGTATCTGAATAGCAGCTACATGATTTGCCACAAAACACAGTGCTGGTGTGTGTATATTGACCTGAAGTACATTACATATACTTACAGTATTTTATTATTAAGGTAGGATCAGGAGAGAAATGCATGCAAAAATGCTTCTAAAAATAAATTGTAGGTTTCAGGTGTGCTTCATGTCCTAAATTCTTTTCAGTTGTAATATTATTCTCTGCGACTCATGATTTAAAACCCTTTAATTTTGTTTAATAGAGAGTCCAAACATCAGCCGTTAATGCCATGAGAGAAATGGGAACAGTATTATAGTGTTAATATGCAGTATACAGACAAATGCTTACCATGGCAACCAACAGTTCGTAGGGGTGAGTGCAAAGTCACAGAGAGTTTACAAGTGCTTTCTCTTTTACTAGCACAGGTGGCATATATGAATAATTTTCTGCTATTTTGTGCTGTTGTATTGACAAGCAAGTTAATAGCTTATTTTAATTCTTTTTTAAAACTAAGTAGAGATTGTAAGTATGCCGTTTCTAGAAAACTAAAATATATGTTCCTTGTCAATAGAAGGATTCGTTTAGAAAACAAATGTCTGCTTTCAGTCATAAAACATATCATTAAAGCTTGTCATTTCTTCATAAGACGCTTTAAGGATATTCTCTTTATTGCCTAAATTGAAGTCTTTGCTTTTGTATATATGCCCATTTAAAAAAATAATAATTTCCTATCTGTCAGCTTCTGTATTATAATACTGAAGCAGAAGGCAGTAATACAGCCTAAAGAGTGCCTCTCCTAAATTTAAAACAATGTGCTTATAATTCATTTGTACACTTTCACCTTTTCAAGACTTAATTTTAATTTACTGCATTTTTTAAAAAATGTACTGTGTACTTGAGGTCATAGAAGCATATGTTACAACAGACATTTTGGTTTGTTGTGCCATTTAAGTAAGACAGTACTACACATATTCTCACTAAGAATTGTTAAATCCATCTGCAATTAGACATAGTTTATCTACTGTATGTTCTCATTTACAGTACTAGCAAAGGATTTTCATACATGCTGTCCAGTATCACATACTGTATCTTGTCAATAGCAGAAGATAAGGCTGTTTTTTGAGAAAGCCTGATAATGACAGGTCTTGTCTAAGATGTATTGAGAGAAGCAGTGGCCAGATGGTATTGAGATTCATCAATGCACTCAGGGGTCATGTTTATTTTCTATGTGTATCTGTGTTTCCAGGACTATAATCTAGAAATGGGTACTTGATCCATTGTTTGAGGAAACAGAAGATGCCTTGATGGTATTGGAGATCACATGTGATCTAAGCTATAGAAAGCCTAGGTTCCTTACACTTACAAAGTTGCTAATGCTGTAAAGTCAGGGAGAAGCTTTCATTGTATTTGAAAAACTAAAATTTAGATTGTTTGCAGTCATTTGAATCAGATTTCTAAAGACAAATCGTAAAAATACTGTGTATGTACCTCCAGCAGCTGCCTGTGTCTTTATGTCAGATTTCAAAGTCAGCACTTGAGAGTCCCTTTAGGAAGGACTCTTGATGTCCCATGCCACTGTTCATGGGTGGACTTGCAGTTTTAAAGTGACTAGATAAATGAAGGAAATTGGGCAGATGTCAAGTTTTAACCCTCTACAGTACTTTGTGACAGGACTTCAACTACATACACATTATGGTATGGGAAGCTCTAGTTGAGGATTTCTAATCTGTTTATTACAATTTGATTTGCTGATGATTTTTATAGTGTCTGTTGACTGTACAAAATGTAGTTGTGATACTTACATTTCTGAAGGCTTGTTGGAAGATACATATGTTGACCATTTAAAAATACTCAGTTCCCTGTTCATGGGCAGATCCTCCTGGAAATGCTGAACATGCATAGTTGCTGGTTTTTAAGTCCACCGCCTATTCATCTCACATTACCACTAATAAACATATTTCTATCTATCTATATATCTACCTCAGAAAACAGTGTTCTCTTTTTTTATGTTCCTCAGATTTATCCTACTCTAACAGTGCACATCTGCACCATTTAGTGTAAAATTCAGTCACAACAGTTCATTATTTTTTAAGAAGACCATTTCTGTGAGATTCACCATTGAGAAAAAAAGTGATCAATTAATATTAGTAATTATGTTGATGGACATACAAGTGGCTAAACTCCTCAATCTGATCTGGGAAGATATAGGAACAGTGGGGACAAATTAGCTGGTCCTGGACTCACTTATCTGTTGAGATGTTACATTCTTGCTTTCTCGGTTCTCTTTCCCTTTATGCATCCTTGATTGCTTTTATTTTGAAATGTTCTGCTCCTTGTTTGACAGTGTTTCACCAAATGTTTCAGTCTTAAGTAAGAGCTTCCCAGGTTTTTTTTAGTATATCCTTAAATTGTTCCTTTTGTCCACCATTCAATCAAGCACCTGCAAGAAGTTCAGCATAGAAAATACATGTTGGAAGATGGTTGTCACTCATCCTGATGACTATGGCCAGCTTATTTAAATGTTTTTGTTATGTTTTAAAATTGTGAAAGTGCTGGTCATCTGTGTTGGCTCCAGGACTTTTGTGTCAGGAACTTTATCTTGCCATTTGATATTGAGAATTCACTGAAGACAGGTAAGGGGAAACTGATTACGCTTTCTTTCATGGCATTGATAGATGAACCAAGTAAAAAGAAGGAATGGTTGGACATCTTCAGCGTGATGGAAACATTGATTCCACGTTGATTTCACACAGAGGATCAACGACCAGATTGTACTAGGTTTGGAGATTCATGAAGTCACTTTATTGTTAATGAGAACATAATGGGAGACAGTGCTGCCAAAATACGTGAACTTATCCAATTTAGAAAGAGGACGTTTGTATACCTTTAGAGCTGGTTCCTTATAAGGTACATCTGGAGCAAACTGATACATCACCACTGTCTTACTGATCTTCAAGCTGAAGTTATAACAGTCAGCACAGAACAAAGACTTTTGCCTATCCAGAATTGTGGTTGCTTTAAGACTGCAATCATTACCAAATAGTAGCTCAAATACCGTGCAAAGTGGGCTTTAAGTTCTAGCCTTTAACACTGTAGACTGAACTGTTTCCTGTCAGTACAATATTGAAAGTTGACACCAGGGCTTTCTTCCCTGTAAGCATCCCAAAGCACCACAGAAAAAAATAAGACTGAAAAGAGTTGGAGGAAGAACGCAGCCTTGTTTTACACTGTTTGCAATGGGAAAGGTGTCAGAAAGGTTGCTGGTGTTGAGGACATAACCTTGAATATTGTCATGGAGTTCTCAAATAATATGTGCAAATTTCTTAGGACATCCAAGTTTCTTCATAATTTTCCATAGATCTTGTATGCACACTGTGTCAAAAGGCTTAGTCAGATCTATCAATGTTGTGCCAAGATTGATCACTGCTCTTGACATATTTCTTTTGAGATATTGGAGAAGAAAGATTATATTAACAGCCCCTTGTTCCTTATGAAAACCACATTTAGTTTCTGGTTAAAGGAATAGCTCCAGGGGCTCTATGGGATGATTTAGAAGGATTCCTGCTAGAATTTCCCAAGCAGTATTTAGGAGTGAGATGCTTCAGTGGCTGTCATGAAGTTGATGATTGCTTTTTTTCTTTTTTGTAAATAGGAACAATTTTTTGCATCTCTGAAGTTCTGAAGAATTTTGCCTTTGTTCACATTCCTTGAAATAAGTGTAGTAATCATTGAAGTTGCTTGCCACCTTTTTTACAGATCTTGACTGGAATTGCATCTGCTCCTGTGGCTTTTCCATTGGAGAGTCTGGTTAATGGTTGTAACAGTGGTCTTCTGTATTTCTTCAAAAGTCAAAGGGAGGTCCATGGAATTGTTGACTGACACTTGTGGCAGCCTCCTAATCGCTTCCTCACCAATTTCACATGGTCTGTTCAACACAATTTGAAAATACTCAGACTATTTCTTTCAAATGTATGACTAAGGATGGGATTTTTTGATTGCTTGGACCCCTACTTCCAGAATTCTTTAAAATCCCCCAGGCAGAATTCTGAAAGGAGGAGCCCCAAAACAGAAGGTGACAGAGGAGATTTTTGTACTTCCACATGCTTCTCCTTTGAAAAAGCAAAGAACCACCCCAGAGTTTTCTGGGAGTTGCAAGCCTTTGTGGATGGCATAGTTCTATGTGAAGCACCCTCTATAGAGGGTGTTGAGAGTACCCCTTTCATGAAGCCTCTTGATTCCTAGGAAGTACCAGGGAAGTTTGCTGTTTTTTTACAAAGAGAAGCATACAGTGGGAGCAATGGAAATGTGGAAATCTCCTCTGTCACATTCTCATTTTGGGGTCCTTATCAATAATTTTTCTTGAGTGGCAATTGGAGTGGGAGTCAAAAACTCCCATCCCTATCGTTGACTTTTCCCTAATGGGTACCGAATCTAAGTACTGAACCTGAGCTGAAGAGTGGGAATATGGCCACAGGATGGGAGCTGTAGATGGGTTTAACGTTTTGAAACATTTCTTAGTTTTTTTCATGATCAGCAAATTTCCTCAGTCTTCCTGCTGAGCCGTGAGTTCTGCATCTCTCATCGTTTAAACTGCTACTCACAATGGATTTTGTTAAAAGCAGCTTTATTGGCAAATGATTTATTGAGTTGAAATACTCAATGTAGTTGATGTTTTTCTCTAAGACATTTTGTACGTTCCTCATTATTCTCATCCAATCAATCATAAAAACTGTTTTAAAAATCAGTCATGAAAACCTGGAGACAAACTGTAGGTAGTAGGTAGGAAAAAGTAGTATAAACATGGCCTTTTAAATTGTTTTATTGACTACTGTAGTTATTTTAGTTACTTTTATTATTGTGATTTTAACAGTTTTGTGTAATGGCTGGCCAAAATCCTCGGTGTTCATGTACGTTTTGCATAACATGTGACATCTAATTGTGGCTAATTCACAAGATGTGCAGGTGCATTTAGTTGCAGAATCAGGTTCATAACCAAGACATATCCCAGCACTTCATCAATCAGGCATGGCAAGTTATCCAAGCGTTACACTAGCCCCAATAGAATTCTAGCTGATTACAGTCTATATTGACAGCCAATATAGTCAAAAATATCCGATTGTAAATCTAAAAATATTTTGAGGAAAAGTTGTAACTTTTCTCAACATGATGCTGGCCATGTTAACCCGTAACAGTAATCCAGAATTATGGTTGAAAAGGGATTACTGTTGTACATGTTAACTGCTAGGATATTGTATGTGAAGAACTGGAGAGCTCAAAAATGTCCTTCAGTGAAAGATATGTATGATAAAATTTGGTACCTAATAGTGATGGCTGTATTAACTCATTTATATGAAAACAAAAGAGAAATGACAGAGATAGGACATCTTTAACGAAACATGGAAGTGTTTTATTGGCTGCTGTACAAAACCAGTCAACCCTAATGTATTCTAATCTGAACAGCGATTTTTCTTCAGATTCACATTGAAAGCTTTATACTTTATGTTTCTGTTTTCCTTCTTCTCCCTATTCCATTCAGCTAACATTACTTGTTGTTATGTGTTGTTGAGTCACTTTCAACTAGCAGCAACCTTAAGGGGTTCATGGAATATATAGATGTTAGAGGATTGGTTTGCCATTTGACACCTCCCTGTAATGTTCTGTGGTTGAGCAGGGATTTAAAGCCAGGTTTCCTGATTCCTAAGCCAGTACTCTACCTACTGGACCCTACCGGCTCTCATTTGTTGTAATTTCAATAAAAGCAATATTTTAAACAAGTAAAATTGCCAAGGAAGTAACTTTTAACTTCAAAAGAAGAAATTTCTCAAAAACTAAAGTTCAAGGGAAATGTTAATCTTGTCCCTCCAAAATATATGGGGGCTATTTAAAACCACAAAAATGGAAAGCTCATCTAGGCTATGTACCACCAACTGAGAATGGTAATGGATTTCAATTACTTTAGAATGTAATCATAGACCTCTGTGTAAGCTAGCAGTGTATCTTAATAGGAGTTTTTCAGAATTCCCTGTTTCAACAATTACTTCTGAAAGGAATGAAACTAAATACTCATGGAGAACTGCTAAACCTAGTTAGGTGAGTTGGCCTAATGCAATCTTCTGAACTCAGAACATTTCTGCCTGAAGTCAGCAATACTGGAGCAAGTTCATTTTCTATGGTAACATGTGCACTTGATTGACAAAGACATTTACAGTCTAGGGAAGTGGCGGCAAACCTTTTTGGGCCCGAGTGCCCAAATGGGGGGGGGAGAGACAGCAGGTAGCGGTGGTGGTGGAACCGGAGGTGGTGGTGGCAGAACTGGAAGTGGTGGCAGAAGGGGGAATCCTGGGCACAGAGGTGCCTCGAGACCTCACTCCAGATCCACTGCCAGCGCCAGCTGCTCCGGATCCCAGCCCACCGCCTGTTGAAGTGCCAGCACCGCAGCCGCAGCCAGCTCCTGAGGTTTGGCTGCGGGGGGGGGGGGTGTAGCGACCTGGCAACTTATGGCTCACGTGCCTGCAGAAAGGGCTCTGTGTGCCAGTTGTGGCATATGTGCCATACGTTCGCCATCACTGGTCTAGGATATGTGGTGCTGACCTGCAGTTAATGACTTAGACCAGTGATGGCAAACTTACGGCACGCATGCCACAGCTGGCACGCAGAGCCCTTTCTGTGGGCACATGAGCCATAAGTCGCTGGATCGCTACCCCCAGCAGCCAAACCTGTGGAGGCGGCTGCAGCCATGGTGCTGGCGCTTCAACAGGCGGTGGGCCAGGATCTGGAGCAGCTGGGGCTGGTGGCGAATCCGGAGTGGGGTCTCAAGGCACCTCTGTGCCCAAGAATTCCCCCTTCCGTTGCCATTTCCAGTTTTGCCACCACCACTTCTGATTCCGCCACCACCACTGCCCACTGTGTTTTTCACCCCCAGTTTGGGCACTCAGACCCACAAAGGTTCGCCGCTATTTCCCTGGACTCTAAATGTCTTTGTCAATCAAGTGGACATGCTACCACTTGAGTTCCGCCGCCACCTCTCCCAGTGGGTGCCGCAGCCCTCCACCCACTGGGTTTTGTTTGTCTGTCTGTTTGTTTGTTTGTTTTTCAATCTGGGCACTCGGGCCCAAAAAGGTTTGCCGTCATTGACTTGGACAATCTAGTTGATTGTCAATGGTAAAGCAGAAGGAAGAGTGTACAGTCTTGAATTATCGTTCTCAGATTCTCATATGGTGAGGAAGACTGAAAATGTCACTCTTGTAATATAAAACTGGAAGGTGGAGAAGGTGTTTTTGGGGATAACATATATACCATTATATTTAATAACATCTTTCTCACAGGTAGACTATGAACTACAGTAATCTATGCAGAATCAGACAGCATATTTCTAAACTAGATGGGCTTGGATACAAATTGTGCCTTTCAAATGTAGAAAGCTTTTCTGCTTCCAAATGTGAAATAATCTTTCACTTCCATCAGTCTTTTCCCCACCCCACCCTGCATCCACTTGTGCTGTATCACATGCTGTTCTATAGGGTTTCAGCAGTGTTTTTTTTTTCTAGGGGCCTAAAATGCAGCAACAGGAAGAAAAATACTATGAATCTTCTTTGTACAATCAGAAGTCTTCCCATAGTTCTTAGCATCTTAGCTGACGGAGAGAATATAAAATTACAGACAGTATTCTATATAGAAAACTTGAAGCCCAATATAATATTTTAGGGAACTGTGTGTTTTCCAAAGCAAATATTTCATTGTATACTTCAATTTCCATGTGTTAAATGTCAATTTATAGTCAGGTGCAATTTGAATTTCTATTATTGACTATAAAATTCATGTTCTGTATGTGACTCAAGCTCTAGGAACCAGCATGCTACAGAATAGCTTTATTAGGAACTATTTCTATCTAATATTTTCATTTTTGTCTATATGACCTAGTTTTGAAAACCTAGGTGGGAGTCTGCTGCATTGCTGATGTTTTTCTTTCAATTCGTAGAATTTTTTTTTCTGTTACTGTTAAATTAATTCTGCAGCGCAGCTAAGTGTAGCATAGCTAAAGGACCATCTCCAGGAATATGCATAAGCACAGTTTTAATTCAAACCATATACAAAGTGTATTTGTGGTGGGGTGGGGGGGAAAACCTACAGCAATTTGTTGTATCCACAACATATTCATTGCCATGCTATACTGTTGCTATATTCTGTTTAAGTAAGGAATAAAATATTCCACCTTTGTTTTGAACTATGCCCATTTACTTTCTGTTTCCTTATTTCAATAGTATTTTGATGTTTACATAGCATGTTCATATAATACAGAACCAAGTGATCTGTAAAGAATATATTCAAAATGTTTTTTCTGAAAGTGTGCCATTGTTTAAAACTCTTCAGCAAAAAAAAAAAGAGACTTATTTTGCTAATAAGACTCTTGCTAATAACACAATTCAGTGTTGCAGTATTCTGCAGACTGCAGTACAGTACACAAGTATTTTTTTCATGTAACTGGCAGCTTTCAAATTTAAAATGCATAAATTTCCAGAAAAATATTTTATGTGCATTTGAGCTGATGTATTTGACCAAAATTTTATGTTAGATTTATGAGTGCATCTGACAGTAATAGATGAATATTTGTATTTTAACAGCTAGGGCTGTGTAACTGATCTACCATATCCATATTTCAACCAGTATGGATCAAGTACAAATCAAATCAAATTGGTTTGAAGCAGATCTACATAGCTCCTGACTTAATTAGTAATCTGAGCACTTTAAAATCTGGTATGTTTTCAGAATGTTGCTGAACGGTACTGTATAAGAAACACCACTGTGATATCATGAAGGAGCAGAAGAGCTGGACTTTGCTTGCTGACAGCTCTCACTTGCCGTCTCAGACAACAATCTCACTTCCAGCTGCCAATCACAGTACCTTCAGGGAGGGATTGTGTTTATATTCCGTTCTTCTGAGAAACTTCATTCTTTTGGTTTCCTTTGCCAGTTAATAGTATTTAGTTGATTTGGTAGCTGTTGATTATCTTAAATAGTTAGAAACTCTGTCTCTTCTCTTCTGAACACGTTATCTTATTAATTATAATAACAGTCATGTGCCAGCAAGTCAATTCTGACTTAGGGTGACCCTTTTCAGGGTTTCGTAGGTAGAAAGTATTCAGAAGTGGCTTACCATTCCCTCCTTCTGGGGCTGCCTTGGGACTGGGCAGCTTGCCGAAGGCCACCCAGGGCGGCTATACTTGCAAGAGGCACAGTGGGGAATCTCTGCAGCCAGATATCTAAACCACTGAGCTATTTGTTGTAGTTTAGTCGTTAAGTCGTGTTCAACTCTTCGTGACCCCATGGACCAGAGCACACCAGGCCCTCCTGTCTTCCACTGCCTCCCAGACTTGGGTCAAATTCATGTTGGTTGCTTAGCAGACACTGTCCAACCATCTCATCCTCTGTTGTCCCCTTCTCCTCTTGCCTTCACACTTTCCCAACATCAGGGTCTTTTCCATGGAGTCTTCTCTTCTCATGAGATGGACAAAGTATTGGAGCCTCAGCTTCAGGATCTGTCCTTCCAGTGAGCCCTCAGGATTGATTTCCTTCAGAACGGATAGGTTTGTTCTCCTTGCAGTCCAGAGGACTCTCAAGAGTCTCCTCCAGCACCACAATTCAAAGGCATCAATTCTTCAGCGGTCAGCTTTCTTTATGGTCCAGCTCCCACTTCCATACAGCTATAATCTAGCCTTAACTTTTTTTTACTGGTTGAGTGTGGAAATTAAGTGGCTTAAAAACCTTTAACTACACAACAGAAAAGGTTTAGCAACATACAGAATTAGCTACAAGTTTCCCCTCAACAGACCACACCTTATTGATTAGTATGTGGCTCAACTGGCACTTACTGTCCCAATAACTCACTCAGAGATACTAGTAAGAGAAAAGAATAAAAAGATTTTCATTTTACTCATATTTCTTATAGATCAAAAGCAAACAACATTCTGTAGAGAAATATTGACTGGTTACATTAACAGCTTAATAGTTTAACTAGCTGCATATTAACTACATGACTTGCTGACTACACAGTTCTGTTCACATTAATATGAGTGGGAAAAGAATAAAGGTGTAGTTCTCTTCATAATTTTGAGGCAGAGAAGGAGCAATTGGCTGCTACTAGATTTATTGGTATTCTGCTGAGTCCAGAAAGACCGCTCCCAACCAAAACTTCTTAAAGGCAACATACCAGGGTGCAAAAATTCCAATGATGTTTGTCCTTCTTGTTAATTAGTTTGATTAGTAATTTGTTAACTGAGTGTGAATTTTAATGTGTTAGGTGCTGTCACTTACCCTTCACTCTTTTGATATATGCTTAGTCAGCTAGTAGGATCTTCAGTAGATGCCTTATTGGTTTTTCCCAACCAATAGAATAGCATCTGGCAGTATCAGGGAAGTGCTCCTTCTTAGTGATGGCAGTAGACTTGGGATTTTCAGGTTTTTTTTAACTACACCTACCAGAATTCATCAGGAATTTCCCCAGCTACAATTTTGGTAGCTGTGACCAAAACATCCATTTTTTTCTGAAGAGTTTCAGAAGGCACATCTGTTATTTCCCAAGGCTCTCTCTACAGTGATGCCCATTAAAGCACGGAGAAGGGCATGGGTAGAATTTTCTAAGCTCCATGGGAACAGCAAACCATTAGGGGACTGGTAATTTTTTGAAAGCCAAATGAATTGAGAGAATACATTAAATCTTGCTTTTCCCAATGAATTCTCTAAAGGACTGTTTTATAAAGGCTTCTTCATGAGTTTGGGGGAAAAATCTGGCAGCTTAAAGACTAACAAGTTTTATTTGGCATAATAATTTGTGGATTCCAGCCCACTTATTGGAAGTTTGCAAATTTCACATCATGTTTTCCAAAAATCAGTATCAAGCTCCTTATTCACTTTGCTGCTCACAACCTATTTAAAGGCAAGTTTGATGTTCTTGCCTTTTGTGGAAAAATTTAGGCAAGATTGTCTCCTGCTTTCGAAGAAATACTAGTCATCTTCTTGGAGCAATGATAGTTAGAAAAAAAAACAGCCAACATCTACATTTAAACAAAAGCACACAGTAAAATGGTGAATTGCAAGTAGAGATGGGATATTAACATTTATTAACCAATATGAACATCCCAGGCCCAAGAGCCTTGTGGCGCACTGGTTAAACCTCTGTACTGCAGCCAAAACTGTTCTCATGACCTGGGGTTCAGTCCCAGGTAGCGGCTCAAGGTTGACTCAGCCTTCTGTCCTTCCAGGTCAGTAAAATGAGTACCCAGCTCACTGGGGGGGGGGGGCAATGTGTAGCCTGTGTAATTAACTTGTAAACTGCCTAGACAGTGTTTGAAGCGCTATGAATCGGTATATAAGCAACACGCTTTGCTTTGCTTTGCCTCTCAGAAGTAACTTGTCCACTTAATGGGTCACAGTGCAGCCCGTGGGGCCAGCATCCTGCTCAGTGCACCAATTTTTGACACAGCTTGTCTGCCCCCCCACAATGCCTTCCTGTTCTTCTGGCTGCTCCAGCCAGGGGATGGGAGGACAAGTCTCCCCGCTCAGCTGCCAAGTTGTTAGAAGAGCAGGAAGGTGGAGCAGCAGCAACCAGGCTTCATTGCAGATTGGCACACCAAACAGGATACTGGCCCCATACACTGTGCCACAATTCATAAGTGAACGGGTCAGTTGAGGCGGGCCTGGGGACCTGGGAAACCTGAGCCAGGAATATTCATATTTGTTAACGAATGTGAATATCCTATCTCTAATTGCATCTCATCATGTTAAAAAAAAAGGTGAGCCACAGAGGATAACAAATCATGGATGATAAAAGCAGCTATTCCTTGTCAACTACATTATTTTTAGGACAATCGCTGAAGAAGCATTTGTTGGGGGAGAAATGCTCCCTCCCCAGTGCCTCATCAGCTCAGCATTTAATCATTCCATACAAACACTATAATGTGATTTGTAATGTGATATTTTTAAAGTGATTTAATTGTTGTTGGAGGAAGTCATTATGTGCAAACTGAAAAACACTACAGATGAAATTATTTGTCAGAAAAGGAGGGTCCCCCCCCCCTTATCTCACTTCAAGTAATGAACTCAGTTAGTAATGAATATGTTTCTCATGAGGTAGCATTGTACATTATTCTCTGGCTTGAGAGTCCTTGTGTACAAGGGCAGTCTTTGAAAATACAGTAGAGAATTTGCAAGAGCCTGTTGGAAACTTTTATTCTCCCTAACCATATGGGTGAAGTTCATGGATCCAGTCATTCAGAGATTGCTTCTTCTCATACATTTCAGTAGAGCCCACACAGATCCTATAGTTAAAACTTACTCTGCGTGAGAATGCTGGTGATTTTTGTTCATTCAAAGATCAAAGCCATCTTATATGAGTAACGCAACAGAGTACTGTAGCAAATGAAGTCCTGCTGTTTGGACAGCCAAACAAAAGTTATTTGCAGAGCATGAATCCAGGTTTGAGCTATTGCTTCAGCAATGGCTGGGTAGTAATCAGAATCTCCCATGGCTGGGTCTCCCCTTCCTAAAAGAAAAGGAATGATCCTTATGTTAACAACATGATCGACCAACCTGCTGGTTAATAGAGTACAGTTCTTGGGATTTAATACTAATAGTTTGCTACAGTTTTCTGAAGCGCACAGCAACATGACCTTTAGCTAACAAGATAAATTCTGTGGACAGGAAATTTAGCTGGTGATAGGTTTACCTGAATAGTTGCATTATCATCTAGGCCAGCATAGTTAGCGGTGAAAGGTTCTGAAAGTTGATAGTCCAAGAACATCTGGTTGGGAAGCAGTGCTCTAAACTAGAGTCTGCTGGTTTTGGTTCAGCAGGAATGGCATGTACTCATTGGATGGAAATTCTTGAGAAGTTTTTATTTCCCTCATCAACTCTGTATTTTCCTGAGAGCTGCTGTAGGAATGTGTGCAAAAAATGGAACAGGAATTAATGCTGTCTTCTCACAATGCTCCATTTTCAATTTACTCTTAATTCAGGGATGTTTAGCTTGAATTACCTCCAGTAATACCTGCTTCTGGAAACATACTATTTCTAACATTACTAGGAAGTATGAGTGAGGAGGAACCTGATTATAGAGCAGATTGATGTTTTAAGAGCATTTCAAGGGATAGATGCTATCCAGTTTCCCTTATCTTGCAAATTGAGTGGAGAACTGAATTGTTTGTGCTCTTGGAATATTTATCAACTAGGAAATCATGTTCACAATACACAAAGTTGATTCCAGTTACACCTATTTTAAAGATGAGGTTACTTCAACAGGTCATGTTCCTGGTTCGGTGTATGTGCTTCCTCCTCCTCTGTCCTCTTCACTGCTTGCACATGAATTCCTTTCTCCATTTGCTTTTCAGAACTAACTAGGGTACAATTTTCAAACAGGTCTGTTAGTCTGTTTTAGCATATGTAAACAAGTGACAAGGAAGCAAACTTGTGCAACACTTCAGTGACTTATAAGATTTATTCTACTTTGAGTGTTCCATGTGCTTCCATCTTAATGTTTACTATAGTTATGTTCTTAAATTTAATTTAGGCATGGTGCAGCAATGTTTATATTGGCTTAGAAATAATACTAAGCCATGGCTGGTTCATAAGAGAAAGGAGAATTTGTGTGGAAAAAAGGGAGAGGTGGGTTGAGAAGAAGAGGCATTCTGATCAAGAGATGAAGGTGCTCTTGATTCTCTTGTATTCTATTAATCAGATGTTAGCTTCCAAAATGAGTTGTAAAAATGGGAGCACAACAGCAATAAGGACAAAATGGTCAAACATACTACATAGAGTTAACCATCTTAAGTTATGAGAAGTAAGTTTTATTTCCCGTAAACCTTTATAGGCTGCAGCCTGCTTCATCAGCTGCAATAGAATGAGATCCAACAGCACAGCACTGAAATTAAATTCTCTCCTCCCTCTGTTGATAAATATAATGTGGAAGGGAATCCAAATTTTAAGCACTAAACTAAAGTTCTTATGAATCACTGTATTCTTCTGAGGTAGCTGCTAATGTCCATTAATGGCATGGCTAAAGGCAGTACAACAGTCTGTCTTAATAAGCCTTTATCAATACTATTTACATAGATGCATAAGAACATGGGGTAAATTAAATTATTCTAAAGGCTTTCATAGTAACAAAGTCTGGGCAGTTCTGCAGAGCACAGGCACACAAGGAGTTTTAATGCTTTCTGTCTCCTCCCCCTCTTCCATGATCCTGACATGTTCTTCTTTCTCCATGGTCCCTCCTCTCTCCCATTGCTATTTGTCTCAATGGCAGGGACTTTTGTTTCCAGGACTTACAACAGATGGAGGGAGGCCTTAGCTGAGGAGTCTGTGGCTGAGAAGAAAGCATTAAAGCACCACCTCAGGCTTCCTATTGATTTTTAAAAAGACACAGGTGCAGTTGCTAATGGCAGAGATAGTGACATGACTGCTTTGGTCCCTAGAAAGAGTCAGCTGAGAGTCTTTAATTAAGAAGTGCAGAAATCTGTGACAAGGACTGCAAATATTTTCATCTGGAAGACCAGCAAATAAATAGGGGAGTTCAAATGGTCTCATGTACTTAACTGTTAACTGTTCAATATGAACTCTGCAAATAAGTCTTCTGCAGATGGAAAGACTTCCTGTGTTATACAATGTGAAATAATAAAATCTGGCAGCTCTAATTAATGAGAAGTTCTCATTATTTTCTTGGCCTTACATATCCTCACAAAAGCCTTTGTAATGAAATGTTTGCATAGAAAAAAAGGCAAAATATTTTATTTCATGCTGTATTTTTCCTATATAGAAACAAACAGCATTGAAGCAACTGCAGAGAGTAATCATTTTAACATTTTGAGTCAGAATCCCTAGCACCAGTGGTTCATAGTACTTCTCATTCAGTACAGTTGGGATAAAAAGCCTCCGAACCTCTCAAGTGTGTATACTGCTATTTTTTTAAAAAAAAATGTCGTGCAGATGATGAAATACCACAGGGCAGTTTGACTTCGTTACATTTGGGGAATAATTTATTAATGCGGTATAGAAGATGGAAAATAATATTTTATCAATTGTTTTTCAAATACAAATTAATGTCACCTCTGTTTCAGGCAAGGTCAATTGTTAGTGCAGCTGTTGTTGTCAGCTGTCAATCCACTTCCAACTATGGTGACCCTATGAACTAGTGACCTCCAAAGGTTCTATCATCAACAGCCCTGCTCAGCTCTTGCAAACTGAAGGCTATGATTTCCTTTATTCCTTCAATCCATCTCTTACTTAGTCTTCTTTTCCTGTTGCCTTCAACTTCCCTTAGCATGATTGACTTTTCCACCGAGTCTTGTCTTTTCATGATGTACCCAATATGTAATAGTCTCAGTTTAGTCATATTTGCTTCTAGAGAGAAGTTGGTGTGATTTGATCTAGAACCCACTTATTTGCCTTTCTGGGAGTCCATAGTGCCTGTAAAGCCTCTCCTGTGAAACAGAACAATTTTCCCTGTCATTATTTTTCACTGTCCAGTTTTCATATCTGTACATATATCATTGCATTACATTGAATTTTTATGTTTCTTTTCTCCTAATGAAGGTACCCAAGGCAGGCCACAAATTAATAAGAAAAGCAAACTAAAAACACAATAAATCATTGGATTAAAATAAATAAGCATACAATAGTATTGAAACAATTAGTGGAAACTGTTAAAAATACTAAAAGAAAATATTCTACAACCTGAGAGTAACCACAGAGAAGTTCTTTTCTCTCATTCCCACCAGATGTAGCTGTGAAGGCAGTGGTCATGGGAGAATGACTTCCTCTGTGGACCTCAGGAGCCAGGAAGGCTCATAAAGAGAGAGATACAGTCTTTATTACTAATAGGCATGGGAAATACCATAGTGTAGATTATCTTCATTTTGGTCTCCAGTAATACATGTGAAGGACAGAGTGATTTTTCTTCTCAAATTTTTCTGTATGCTTCAGTAGCCATTATATATTTGCATTATGATCTCTAGTACATCTTTCTTTTCTTAAACAAGATTGAATATAGTTGCAGCTATGGTATGTATATGTATTCTGGACTTCTATGGTTAAATGATTGACTGTTACAGTTTATTCATTACCATGTCATCTGAGGACTAGCAATGAGCCATCTCCGTTTCTTTTCTCTTTATTTTTATTTGGATTTGCAATGCACCTACGAAACAGGTTGTTTAGATGTCATAAAATTATTATAAAATAGTAAGTTATACAGTAAGATACATGTGCATTGTCTAAAAATAAAGGAGGATAAAACCAATGCAGTGAAAATACAGATGCCAATGCAGTCTGAAACCAACCTGATAAAACATGAGAAAAATGTCAATCTAAAGCCAGCCAAGAAATAAAATCGGAGTTAGAACCACCCAAGGATCATATGAATTAAAATGGGAAAGTTATTAAAGGCATAGGAGAATAATAAAAGTGATGAAAAAGAAACAGTGATCCTAGTGATGAAAAGGGAGTGTTGGCACCAGATGAATTTCACGGGAGTAATCTAGTCAGGGACTACCACAAAGAAGGTCCTTTATCTAGTTTAGCAGCTCTTGGCACCACTGTAATCATCATGCCCTGCAATAAGATCAAAACCATTTTGTCTTCTTAGAGAGATGAGAATATACAGTATAACCATGGTCCACAATAAACTTACTGATCCAAGCTAAAATTGGAAGATTGACTTTTCTTGAAGCATAACTAGTACACAGTTCTATCCTTGTTAATTTCTGTGTGAGACAAACTATGGCATATGCCATCGTTTGCCAGCAATATACTCTGCAAAGGGCAGACCAGGCAGTCTCTAGACAAGAGGCTAAGTGGATGCAAATCAAACATTAGAAATGGCAGCCAACTCAGGCTAGTGTCACAGCATTTCAGCCTCCAAGGATCCCCTCTTCACTAATCTCAAAGTAGAAAAAAGGAACTACAAAGGGGACATCAGAGAGGGAGACAGGTGAAGTGGATTATATGGACAAATATAGAGGCTTAGATAGAAAACAAGGCTTATATAAATAGGCTTGTTTGCTTTGCAGTTTGGGGTATGACCAAACCGTTGCCTTCTTTGACGAAAGCTCTGGCCCGAGCACAATCAACAGTGTTAATAATGCCATTGCCATCTTTCATTCCTATTTCATTTGGTCCTTACGTTTTAGTCATGTACGCTGTGGATATAGACCTGTGGCCTAAATATGTCTGAGGAAGTGGATTTAAATCCATGAAAGGTAACATTGAAATAAATGTGTTAGTCTCAAAGATGCCACAGGGGTTTTGGTTTTGGTTTTCTTAAATGTGCTAAAACAGGGATACCTCTGTGAAGAAACTGGAAAATTAGGGGATTATGATTTCAGCTGTATTTGAAACATAGGCCTATGAGGGGATGTTAGGATGGGCCAAAAGAGAGGGAGAGAAGGTGCCTGTTAGTTGGAAGGTTTGACCAGCTGGGTCTTATTGGCATGAGAAGGAATTTCCAAAGTCCTGAAAAACACTCCCAGAAGTATTCCCTCCTGGTTACCAAGCTAGTTAGGGAGAAATGGTTTCAGATGAGAAGAAGGGAGAGGGGGTGGTGGAATGGAGTTACTTTAGAAAACGTTACTCTCTTCTGATTGGTGGAATACCCTTGAAAGGTTTGGAAAGGTGGGTGATGGGTATAAAAATGGCATGAAGAATATGCTTAGAATATGCTCCATCTAGTGCCTCACTATTTGATTTATATTCTGCACATGATCTGGAACTATGCTGAAGTTCTGATTCTGTGTAAGTAGTTTAGGAGGGTTAGCTTTTTTGTTTTCTGTGGAAACTGTTCTGGAATTGCCTTGGCCTCTGACTCTTTGGACATGTGCTTGCTTCCCAGCTTTTGGAGTGCTTTTGAAAGTTTTGAGACTGCTTGCGACTTTATTTCTTTTGGACCTTTTTTCTACATCTTTAATAAAATAACAACTTTTTTTACAGCAGTTTGCTTACTCTGTGGAGAAAATGTTTTACTGGTACTAAAGGTAAAGGTTCCTCTTGACATTTAGTCCAGTCATGTCTGACTCTAGGGGGCGGTGCTCATCCCTGTTTCCAAGTCGTAGAGCTAGCATTTGTGCGAAGACAGTTTCTGTGGTCAAGCAGCCAACGCGACTAGACACGGAATGCCGTTATTTTCCCACCGAGGTGGTACCTATTTATCTACTCACATTTTTACATGCTTTCGAACTGCTAGGTTGGCAGGAGCTGGGACAAGCGACAGGAGCTCACTCCATTGTGTGGATTCAAACTTATGACTGCTAGTCTTCTGACCCTGCAGCACAGAGCCTTCTGCGGTTTAACCCGCAGCGCCACCATGTCCCTCTTTTAGTACCCTCCTGAAAGTAAAGAAGGACCTTATCTTGACCATGTGCTGGATCTCATTATACTTTGTGGGTATTTTATTTTTCCTACCTATCATGTTTGGCAAGCAAGTCAAAGCGTGCAGCCTTCTGATTTCTTTTGGTAACTGGCTGGAGCCCTGAGGAGTCAGGGTGACTCAGAATTTTGGGAGGGGACCAGACAGGAAGATTTATCCCAGCCATAAACTCATTGACCCCCTGGAGTCAATGCCTGAGTAGTGTGGCCCACTGGTTTGTGTGGGCCTCTCGTTCCCAGCCGTGGTCGTGACAACCTCCCTGAAATCTTTAATGGCAAGTGTTGGTCTTGATTTTTACTTTTAAGAATTACTTTTTAAAGAATTTAAAGCTCTGATTTTTAGAGTTTCAGATTATTATTTTTAAGAATCATAAGTAAAATACTACATTTTCCTTTTCTCTCATTGAAAAACAACAGTTAACAGTAAAGCTCATAACAAATCAATGGCTTTCAACAATGAACTAATTATAATCAAACTTAAGCATCAGTTTACTTGGTTCTAGTCTAGGGGACGTGGTGGCGCTGTGGGCTAAACCGCAGAAGCCTGTGCTTCAGGGTCAGAAGACCAGCAGTCGTAAGATCGAATCCACGCGACGGAGTGAGCTCCTGTCGCTTTGTCCCAGCTCCTCACCAACCTAGCAGTTCGAAAGCATGCAAATGCGAGTAGATAAATAGGTACCATCTCGGTGGGAAAATAAATGGGTGTTCCCTAGTTACGCTGGCCACGTGACAATGGAAAACTGTCTTCGGACAGGCGCTGGCTCTACGGCTTGAAAAGCGGGATGAGTCGGAGACGACTGGACTAAAAATGTCAAGGTGAACCTTTACCTTTACTAGTCTGTCCAGCACTGACTGGTCCAGTACTGACCAGGCTTTCAGCTTGTATTTCTCCAGACCAGTGTTACATGGTATATAAAGAACAAGCAGGATGGTTCTTTGGGGAAGTGGAACTAGGCTAAGCAAGGGAACATATTTAAAGCAGAGATAATGGGGGGGGGGGGGGACAGAGAGGGACCTTCCCAGCACAGTGGTAGTTTGACAGGGGTTCTTCTGAGACTGAAAGACACACTATCAAGCAGTTTTGAAAGAAGAAAATCCCTTCCCTGCCTGAAAAAAGGAATGTGTCTAGTGTAAAAACTACAAGGAGATGCAGAGCCTAATTGCAAAAATAAATATGGCTCATTAAGAGAAAATGACAAGCTTGTGGATGATAATATATCTGAAGATATTACCTGGATGTTGTAAACCATTCTGCTTAGTTGTAGCTTTCCACACTTTTGTGATCACACTTTTGTGATCACAGAAAACATGAAGAAGTATTGGGGAAAACTTGGAAAAATGGTGAGGAAAACTTAAATCAGAGGTGAGAGTCCTTCAGTGATTTAGCTGATGATTTAAATCAACCCACTCTTTCAAGCTAATTAATTGACATGGGGCAGTCTTGAGCAGAGTGGATTGTTCAGAAGCCATTGTCAGTGAAGCCTACTGTGCTTCACTGATGCACAAGCTGTGTGTGGCTGCAAGCCTAAGCATGTTTAGCGTAAAAGAAGTCCTTTTGAAATCTGCTGGTAAACTAGACTATATCTGGTGGTTAAATAGTTCAGACTCATCTAGAGTACCATAATACAGAGCTTCAAAAAGGTTCTAAGTAGTTAATTTTGTGTTAATAGGTTACCAATTATGCTAAGAGTACTCTTTCATGGCAGACTTTTCATGAAATTGTTGATTATTTCCTGAATGTTTCAGTAAACATCTTTAAGAACAGCACTTTGGGAAAAACATTCTATGCCTCCAAAAATAGCTTGGTCATGTGACATAGTACTTTAGCACGAAAGCATAATTTACAGGTTTAATTTGCTATCCCACTATATTTCTGACATTTTCCTGAACAGAGGCTTGATCTGAATTACTTACTGTTTCTCTGTACTATTAGTGCTCCTTGTGCAAAGCAAGGCAATTTAATTTAATTTTATACTGTTTACTCCTTTGTGTTCTTCCTGCATGACTGCAGGGTGTGTGTTTTTTTCAGATTTTTTTTTATATTGCACATTTCAAAATTGAGAAATGCTTATGAGGATTGCAAAAAAAAAGAGATAGTGTTACAGTAGCAGATCAGATCGAATGATTTTACATCCATGATTTTTTAAAAACATGTAGGTAGACTATATTTCTTTGTGTTCTATGTTTTGTACTAGGTCAGGTGCTGTAGCAAGGAAGGAGCTGTGTGTTTAATTTAATGACCTGTAAAGAAAACGATATGCAGAAAAGCTGTCATGATGAAAAATCAATGGAAGGAGTATTTATTTGAGTACAATTTTCTGCCTAACAAGGCACTCCTAAAATATATATCTTAATAGACCAGGCTGTTTGATGCTAACATATGGCTGATTGATAACATTATAACAGTATTGTCAGAACAGCTCGTTCCCCCCCCCCCCCGGCTACAATTTTACTTCTCTAGTGTGATCAGCTCTCATGCTTCTTGGTATAATATGGCTCTTCCCTTTCTAGGTAAAAATGGAACACGAGTTATTATAAGCAATCCTGCTTGAAACTAGGGATATGAAACATCACAGAACATTGTTTGCTTTAAGACTTTGACTTTCAAGATTTTGCATAGTTACTCAAAATGTGTAACTTTTATTGATGAAGTGCCTCAAGTTAAGAAACCTCTGTTGGCATCATCCATTGCACACTGAGTATGCAACAGAAAATGCCTGCATAGATTCTAGACTTGTGACAATTTGTTGCTACAAGTTATACCATTTGTGTCACTGTGCAACAAGATGTTGACCTTTAATTGGTTTTAGGGCTCTGCAGGTTTGGAGCTGGGAGATTGAGGGAACAAAATATATTTGTGTGTCTGACTATGTGCAGAGTATGTTCGTCTTTATGTAACTATGGGAAATTACCATATTTTAGGAAGGTTTCTGGCTAAGAAGCTTGTATTTGTGGACAGATCTCAATCCTGCAGTGTCTTTTTCCAGAAACTTAACATGAGCCTATGCATATGCAGTTAGACTTTAGTTCATGTACTCAGAATGCAGTATTAGTCACAACTTATTTTATATGATTGTGCCTGCTGTTGGTAGCTGAATTTACTATAAATGTCTCTTCTGAATAGTCATGCCACAAAAAGCCTGTGTATATCTTAAAATAAATCCTTTTATGGCAGGCTAACACATTAGTGTTACTAGTTTGGCTTCCTCACTCTTGAGTTTTTAACTTGCAGAAGAACTCGCTATGTATTCATAAGCAGAATATGACCTGCATAGTGTTATCTACTCTTGTTCCTTTCTGAAATCTCTGATTTTCTGCTGAGTGGGTTAAACTAACTTAAATTAACAAGAAAAGCATTTAACCCACGGAGTGTTGTAAACATGCTTTTATTACCCAGATTCATGGAGGAGAGATCTTACTTTTAAATGCTGTGCGTCTAAATTCTGTGAGGTTTTGCTTTCAACATTGTGTCTTACTGTGTTTGCATGCATGCAAGTGTGTGTGTGCATGCACATAAACAAATAAACTTTTGCAGATTTAAATTATTACCAGTCAGATGGAAAATGTTTTATTTTCCATGCTTAGAAGGGAATTTTCATGGATGGCAGCTTAATTCTATAAATCTTTCCCAAACAATCAAGACAGAAGCTTGTACCCAGCACCTAGCTACCATTTAATATTGTTTGAACCTCTGGAACAGAGCAAGCTGTTTGCCTTGGAAGGCAAGAAATCTTCTGTTATTTTCATGGAAACAGGTTGTAAAAAACCACAAGTACATGTTTGGAAGACAGGAAGACCATAGATTTACTCTTGCCTAATTCTGTTTTCCACACCTGAGATACTGTTGACTGATTAATTAATTAATAAAATAAAATTTAAAATAAAATGGAATTGAGATGGGAGGGGAAACAACAATTCATAGGTTGTTGTCAGCTGTGTACCACAAGATGTTGGGAGTTTGTAAATTATTGTCAGAAGACAGAACCAGTCATTAGGTTCTGAACAAGCGCAAAAATAAATTTGCTGTTATTTCTGTCCAAGATGATTGGTAAAAAAATTAATAATAGACACACTTACCTGGCATGAGTGAATGCCAGGTAATTGGAAAATACATGGTGATTTCAAGTATACATGGCACTCGCAATGGTATTTAAAAAGAAAATTTCCAATGGAAGGCTTTCATAATTTCTGTGCCTATACATTGCCAAGATATATACTCAGTTAGGTTGCAAGACATTACAGTAAGGCAATTACATTTAAGTAATAAGCTGCCTTTCCTCGACTCCTCCTTAACACTTAGTTGAAGTGGAATTTTTTTGTCCTAGGTTGTATAGAATGTAGTATTGTTGTCCTTCAATAGGAAGTCATTATATAAAATGTTTTAACAGCACTGTGTACTTTTTGAGTTACTGTAGCTGGCATTATTCAGTAAGTTCCTTTGTGGGTCTTTGTGTGTTCTGCAGTATTTATCCCTGGAGGAGAGAGGGAAAAATTGAAATTTTGATGCTAAGTGGCTTATGTTTAAAAGCGTGTGCATACACACACATTTACACACAGCCTCTTTCCTATTTTTACATTGCTAAAACTCTGACACTGTCTTCAGTCCAACTTCAAACACTTCTCAAGGTTAAAAGGCTTGACAGAAAGTAGACTTGGTCTGAAAATGACATTCTTAGCTGAAGCAAGCATTTTATGCCTACTTACAGTATGTGCGCCAGGCTATTCACGTACAGCCAAAAGAGAGAAAAAAATTCTATGCACATACTTAAGAATCACAGTGGACAGTTGTGTAGATTACATTTGTTTTTCATCATATTTGACATATTGAAAACAGTTGTTATTGTTGTTATGTGCCATCAAGTTGCCCCAGACTTACGACAACCATATGAATGAACAGTCTATAAAATGTCCTGTCCTCAACAGCCCTGCTTAGCCATTCCAGACTCAAGCCTCTGGTTTTCTTGAAGGAGTCAAACTATCTCATCTTTGGTCTTCCTCTTTTCCTGTTGCCTTCAAATACCTTTCCCAGCATCATGGTCTTTTCCAGAGAATCATGTCTTCTCATGATGTGTCTAAAATAGGACAATCTCAGTTTCAACATTTTTTCCTTCAGAGATAGTTCAGGCTTGATTTAATCTAGGACTCAGTTGTTCATCTTTCTGGCAGTCCAGAGTATCCTCAAAGCTCTTCTTCCACACAACATTTCAAACCAATCATTTTTTTTTCTGTCAGCTTTCTTTATGGTTCAGCTTTCATGCCTGTATATAGTGACTAGATATATGATACTGTGGATGATCTTGGTCAGTCTCCAGTGACCCTTACACTTGATAATCTTTTCTAGTTCCTTTCTTGCTGCTCTCCCTAGTCATAGTCTTCTTCTGATTTCTTGGCTGCAATCAAGAAATTACCTATTTGGTTGAAGACAATAGGTAACTTTCTTTCTCAGTGCTATTAAGTATTGGGGGCACACTGCATTTGACAGGAACTCCAGAATGGCACTGTGTATCTTTGACAGCCTGTGTTAACTCTCTCTCTAGTGCAGTGGTTCCCATCTTTGATCCCCAGATGTTCTTCGTTTCCAACTCCCAGAAATCCTTGCCAGCATAGCTAGCACTGAAGGCTTTTGGAAGTTTTCATCCAGGAACATCTAGGTACTCAGAGTTGGGAACCACCGCTCTAGTGACTCTGCCTCTGTGATCTGTAGCAGGCTACTCCCCTTACTTTGTAGTAGTTCACATGACTAGTTAAATCTGAATGAGAACAGCTGAGAGCTGGCCCAGCCTTTTCTGCACAGCCCAGAGGGTTCCTTCTTCCAGGTGTGGGAATTTTGGGATCTGAGGGCAAAGATGGAGGAGCTAAAGAAAGACCCAGACAAGAGCCGGATTGGGAAGAAGTTGCAGTGAGGCCAGTAGAGCTGACCTGCAATGGGTGGGAGCATGTGGCCAGGGAGTTACAGGGCTGGCATAAAAAAATGAACCAACATTCCAAAGAAAGGAAAGTAGGGACACTCCTAGAATCACAGCGAGAGCAACTGCTCCCCATGGCTTGTAAGGGAAATTAGCAAACTGAAGACATTTTCCTTGCAACAACTAACAGGTGAGCCTGCCATTTTTTTTCCTCAAACAGGAAATCAACATAGAATCCTTTGGTTTTGGATTGACTCCAGCAAATTCTACTTGGGCTGTGCTATTCAGTAGATTTACTGTCCATTTGTATGTATAATACTTCTTGAAATTAGAAATAAAAAGGTACCCCTCAGACTGGTACAGAACAGTTGCCATGGAAGCCTCACATTTAATTCTGAGATCAGAACTGCAGTCTTACTAACTCTACCATTTTTTACTATTTTCCATTATACTGTTGCTTTCCTTTCAAAATTTCTGCTGTTTTACACCACGGTGAAATGTTGTTGCTGCAAGTGTTTCATATTGTCAGAATCCATATTTTAAAGGTAGAAGCTTTTTCGCTCTAGTAGGTACTGTTATGTTTCTTTGTAGTTACTCCCATATTTACAGAAAGAAGGTAGAGAGTTTGAGTAATAGCTGCTGTGTCAAATTATCTAGAAACAGACTTGCTTTAATGCAGGCTTAGTCTTACCTTGAGGCTGTGTATTTTGTGTATGTTGGCATAAGTTCTAGTATGTTTGAGGGGAAGTACCTCTGAATATACAGTAGGAGTACTTAGTTGCTGCCTTGTGTCCCATTTGTGCTTGCTGAAATGAGAAGTTTCTGCCTCCCTTTTTTCTGGCTTTCGCCAGAATCCTGTAAATTATGTCTTGTGGCTAGTTCCAGAGGCATAGCTTTCAGCATCAAATTACAATGGGTTAAAAAGTTATCATGGGCATTTCCTATCACACACCAGTTGTATGACACTATTTATAAGACAGGTGATTATAGAATCATAGGATCATAGAAAAGGGAAGTTGGAAGGGCCTACAAGGCCATCAAGTCCAACCCCCCGCTCAATGCAGGAATACAATCAAAGCAAATCCACCAGGTGATTGTCTAAGTTTTTCTTGAATGCCTCCAGTGTTGGAGCACTCACCAAGTCCTGAGGTAACTGGTTCCACTGTCGTACTGCTCCAATAGTTAGGAAGTTCCTTTAACTTGAGCCCATTGTTGCGTGCCCTACATTCTGGGATGACTGAAAACAGATCTTGCCCCTCCTCTGTATTACAGCCTTTCAAGTATTTGAAAAGTGCTATCATATCACCCCTCAGTCTTTTGTCAAGGTTAAACATGCCCAATTCTTTCAGCCTTTCCTCATAAGGCTTGTTTTCCAGCCCCCTGATCATCCTTGTCACCCTCCCCTGACCTTGTTCCAATTTGTTATCATCCTTCTTGAAGTATGGTGTCCAAACTGGACACAATACTCAAGGTGAGGCCTAGCCAGTGCTGAATAGAGGGGGACTAGCATCTCGCAGGATTTGGAAACTATATTTCTATGAATGTAGCCTAAAATAGTATTTGCCTCTTTTGTAGCAACATCACACTGTTGGTTCATATTTAGCTTGTGATCTACGACAATTCCAAGATCCTTCTTGCTCGTAGGTTTGCTGAGCCAGGTATCCCTCATCTTGTAACTGGGCAATCGGTTTCTTTTTCCAAGGTGCAGTACTTTCCACTTATCCCTGTTGAATTTCATTCTGTTGCTTTCAGCCCAGTGCTCCATCCTATCAAGGTCATTTTGAATTTTGTTTCTGTGTTCTGAGGCAGTGGTTCTTAACCTTTGTTACTCGGATGTTTTTCAACTGCAACTCCCAGAAACCCCAGCCAGCACAGCTGGTGGTGAAGGCTTCTGGGAGTTGCAGTCCAAAACTCCTGAGTAACCCAAGGTTAAGAACCAGTGTTCTAAGGTATTAGCTATTCCACCCAATTTGGTGTCATCTGCAAATTTGACAAGCATTGCCTGCACTCTCTCATCCGAGTCACTAATAAAAATATTGAAGAGCATGGGGCCCAGGACTGAGCCTTGTGGTACCCCACTTGTGACCTCCTCCCAGTTAGAGAAGGGCCCATTAAACTGAGTATGATTCTGTAGCCAATTGTGTATCCACCTTACACTTGATCTTTCCAGCCCATACCTAGTTAGCTTGCTAATCAGGATCTCATGGGGCACTTTGTCAAAAGCTTTGCTGAAGTCAAGATATACTGTGTCTACAGCATTCCCTCTGTCTATCAGGGAGGTGACCTGTTCAAAAAACGAGATCAAATTAGTTTGGCAGGATTTGTTCTTGACAAATCTGTGTTGGCTTCTACGTAGTTATTACTGCATTGTTTTCTAGGTGCTTGCACAATGACCACTTTATGATCTGTTCCTGAATTTTGCCTGAGATTGATGTCCAGCTGACTGGCCTGTAGTTTCCAGGTTCCTCTTTTTTGCTTGAAGATAGGGACAACATTAGCCCTCCTCCAGTCCTCTGGCACCTCCCCTGTTTTCATTGATTTCAAGAAAATAATGGATAGTGGTTCTGAGTTCTTCAGCCAGTTCCTTGAAATCACCTATCACTACTACGTCGTGTCTCTTTGAAAACGCTGTAATTTGTTTTTCAAAAGTTTTGTCAGCTTCCTCTCTTTGATTGGGCATTTGGTAGTAGACTCCAATTAGCAAGTTCCTTTTGTTTTTTGCTCCAACTAGATTGATCCAGGTGCTCTCAAACAGACAACCACTCTCCCTCCTGTATTTCTGTGCAGGAATGTGTATTTTTGACATATATGAAACTCTACCTCCCTTTTTATTCTCTCTGTTCTTTTTGATCAGTTTATATCTTGGTGTATTCCAGTCATGGGAGTCATCCCACCGTTTCAGTTATTCTTATCAAGTTAAACTTATCGTCCTGAATTAAAATTACCAGTTCTTCTTGTTTGTTTCCCATACTCTTGGCGTTTGTATACAGAAATCGGAGGGTGCGTGATTGTGGCCTGTTTGTCTTTGTTATTTTAATTAATATTATGATTATTATGATGATGTTTGTTAGATTCATTATTGTGATTATTGTTGTTGTTGATGTTATTGTTGTTACCCTTTTGATCAGTTTGGTCCATTCCTCTTATTGTGTGTAAGGCTTCATCTACCCTTAACTCTGTTTTTGTGTCTCCCTCCCCCTTCCAATTCAGTTTAAAGCCCTCCTGATGAAGTTCTTCATGCTGTGGCCAAACACCTTCTTCCCAGTCCTTGTTAGATGCAAACCATCTCTTGCCAGCAGTTCTTCTTCCAGGAAGCTTAGCCCATGGTCCCCAAAAAAATCCCTCTCATTCATACCACCTTCATAGCCAGCCATTCACCCAGAGGATCTTCCTTTCTCTTTTGATTCCTCTTCTGAGCACTGGTAGGATAGAAGAAAAAACTATCTGGGCCCCAAAGTCCTTGAGTTTCTTTCCCAGAGCTTCAAAGTCAGATGTGATTTCTCGGTAGCTCCTCTTGGCTGTGTCATTTGTTCCTACGTGGACAAGAAAGGAAGGGATATGTATCTGCACGTTTTATGAGTGATGGCAATCCTTCCATCACATCCCTTATCCGTCCTCCAGGGAGACAGCATACCTGGCGAGTCCATGGATCCTCCCAGCATATTTTGGTCTCAATTCCACATAGCAGGGAGTCCCCTACTACAACTACTCTGCTCTTCTTCTTTTTGTATGGTGTGGGTTCAGCAACTGTATTCTGCTGCGCTTCAGCCCTACTCATGTCCTCCTGTGGGATCTCCTCTGCATCCTGTCCGACAGACTCTTCTTCCAGTAACTGAAAGCAGTTTTTAGTTCCACCAGGAAAGAGAGTCTTCTCCTTCTTTTGCTCCTAACTGTGATTCTTTTCCATGGTGGTTCCTCCAGTAGATGTGTAGCCTCTACAGCAGTGGTCTCTAACTTTGGGCTTCCAGATGTTCTTGGACTTCAACTCCCAGAAATCCTGGCTAGCAAAAGTGGTGGTGAAGGCTTCTGAGAGTTGTAGATCAAGAACATCTGGAGGCCCAAGGTTGGGGACCACTGCTCTTCAGCATTTTCCTCCACTGCAATGTTTTGTTTTTCTTCCCTCAGCAGTTCCTCCTCTGACAGCTGCTGCTGCTTAAGACGTCTATCAATGTAGGCTTCATCTTCCCTTATAGCCTTGAGTGTGGTTACTCGCTGCTCCAGGTCTCTGACTTTCTCTTCTAACAGTGCCACCAGTTTACACTTGTTACATGTATGCAGCATTTTGCACTCAGGAACAAAGACAAACATAGCAGAGACTTGGCAGGTAACCACAACTGAATTGTCTCCACCCTCCACATTCCCTTCTAGCTTTTTTTACTTTCAACTGTTTGTTTAGGATACCTGTCCCTCTTGTTTTGTTAGTTTAAATGTAGTTGTATGTATACCCAAGGAACGGGGGGGGGGGAATTGTTTGGAGCCTCCGCCTTGGCCTTCCCCCAGCAAATTCCCTGTTTGCTCTCCTGTTCTCGAGCTCTGGTTGCGAGCTCCCTGGATCTTCCTTTAGCTTTCTTTGTCAGCTGTGTCTGGAGTCAGGAATCAAAAGGCCCTCCCAGAACTCACAGCTGCTACTTATAGCCCTCAGCAATAATCGGGACACTCCCCTTTCTGTTGGGCTAATCACACAACTCTTCCTGTTAAGGACACACCCCTTCCTGTTCGACTAAGCACACAGCTCTTTAAGTAGAGTATGTGGTGCTTCTGTCTGGGCAATTCCTAGGAGTTACTTCAGGCCCTTTCTGGGTGTTACTGTAGAGAAAAATCCACTTAACTCTGTCTTTGTCTCCTTACTATCTCTCTCACGGCAAACTCTTTGTTTGCTCTCCTGTTCGTGAGCTCTGGTCGTGAGCTCCCTGGGACTGCCTTTAGCTGTATTGGTCAGCTGTGCTCTGTCCGGAGTCAGGAATAAAAAAGAATTCTAGCTTCTTAACTTGTAGCAATTAATAACTGAAAGTTACACTGCTGATATTATACCTGCAGAAATATACAATAGGTTTCTGCTCTTTGTGTGACAAAAACAAAAATATTGTGGCTCCTTGAAGACTAACATAATTATTTCACTGTGAATTTTAATGGATTATAATCCATATCTCCAGTCACGTATGAGCAAATAGATTCTAATCTATGAAAGGCGACACTGAAAAAAATCTGTTAGTTTTTAAGGTACCACAATTCTTTTCTTTTTGTTTTCATTTTGTACACTGAAACAGACTCCCTCTTTGAAAATTGCTACAATGGAAGGCTCTGGATTTGTCCTGATTGTTTCCCTTCCATCTTCCACACTTCCCACTCACTTTAGATGTTGTAACTGGCTGGATTGCTTAATAATTTGAATACCAGGCTACAGAGCCAGAGACTGGAAGTTTGATTCCCCACTATGCTTCCCAGGACAACAGCCATCCTGTGCAGCCTTGGGTGAGCTGGGAATGGTAAATCACTTCTGAATCCTCTGTACCTAGGCAATCCTGAAAATGTTTTCCGTAAGTGAGAATTGAGTTAACAACATGTTGTTGTTTCTCTGCATTGCTGATGCGTAAGGGTGGACTGAAGAGACAAGCCTAAAAATTAGGAATCACATCTTAAAAATCTGTGGCTGAGATGACATGTTTGCAAAATCACTGATACAGTGGTGCTTCGCATAGCGATCGCTCCGTTTTACAACGAAATCGCTTTGCGATGGACTTTTTGCCATTGCAAGAGCGATCACTTTGCGATGGCCCCTATGGGGAAAATTCGCTTTGCGATGATCGTGGGGGGGCGCTTTCCTGCGATCATCCCAAAGACCCCGGCGATCAGCTGTGTGAAAATGGGGCCTTTGGGATGATTGCGGGGGAGCGCTTGCCCGCGATCATTCCAAAGGCCCCGCCGATCAGCTGTGCGAAAATGGGGCCTTTGGGGTGATCGCGGGGAAGCACTCCCCCGCGATCATCCCAAAGGCCCCATTTTCACACAGCGGATCGGCGGGGCCTTTGGGATGATTGCGGTAAAGTGCTGCCCCACGATCATCCCGAAGGCCCCATTTTCACACAGCTGATTGGTGGTTCCAAAATGGCCACCCGCTGTTTTGCCTCGCTTTAGAGGCACTGAAAATGGCTGCCCCTATGGAGGAGTTTCGCATATGGTGAGTTTTTAAGCCCATAGGAATGCATTAAACATGTTTTAATGTGTTTCTATGGGCTTTTTAAAATCGCTTAGCAATGAAATTGCATAGCAGCGATTTTTGCTGCACTGATTAATATCGTTAAGCGAGGCACCACTGTATTTAGGTTTCAGGAATCAAATCAGCAGCTATTGCCCATTGCTTCAAATTGGTAACAAGCAATTTTGGAACAATTCCAGTTGCTAGCATTAGTATGGAGAGGAAAATGACCTGACCATAATAATAATCTTCTCCTCCTCCTTCCCATTTTATGTAAAAATCAGGATCCGATTTATTGAAGGAGCATTCCTCTGTCTCCCTGTACACCCCTTTAAATTACAGGCCAGTGACTGAGCTACATGAGTTGTAATAGATTGAGGAGATTGCTATGTTCTCTCATCCCACTCCATCCTTCTTGGTGTGGCAACAAGATCCAGTAAGAAAAGGCGGTCCTCCCTGATACAGTCCTCCTTCAGTTTTCACACAACCAAGTAAATGTATTTTCCTGATATCTGGCATCTCTGCAGGAAAAAAATCACTTTGCAGTGATATTAAAGTGTATGAGCTGTCTTCTCCATTGAGTATCTCAGAAACCCCTTGAGTCATTTCATATCTGACTCGAACCAGGACAGATGTGATGACTGAGGATTGGGGGCAGCCCCTTGGAGGAGTACTTCTCATGCACAACCTGCAGTTCATGACTGTGGATGGGGATTGAGTGGCCTGTGCTTTGCTACAATTGTGCATGGAGCCTGCAGCCGCTGACCTTGGGAACAGCTGTGGGGAAAAAGCAGCGATGAAGAAGATCTATCATACAGGATATAGCCAATGGACTCCTTCCCATCCCATAATTGCATTCTGTATAGGTCGAATGTCTAAGTAAGGTTATCAATGGGAGTGGAATGCCTGACTTTGAACTCCTTGTAACATAACAAGTCAGTCGAAAGGCAGACCAAGGAATAGGGATGCAGCCTGTGTTGGGTGAAGCTGCACTTGCTCTAAAAATGTAAGTGCACAGGTTGAGGGTGCCCCTGGATTTGTCTCTGAGCCTACATGCCCAGGTTTCGATGGTGACTAAGAGTGCCTTTGCATAATTAAAATTAGTGTGCCAGCTATGCACGCACCTGGAGAGGCCACAGTGATACATACCTGCCTCTGGAAAGTGTTCAGAAATGTCAGTGGATCCCAAATGCAGCAGCCGGATTATTAACTGAGCTGGTCATAGGGACCACATAATTTTATTTGTACTTTTCAGTATTTGTATACTGTTTTTATCTTTAAATATCATCTGAATGATGTTAGCTGTCTTGGGTCCTTCTTAAGGAGAAAGGGAGTGCAAAAATCTTCAGAAGTAAATTCAAGACTTGGCTATTTGGGCAGGCTTTCCCTCCTGCTGTATCTTAAATTCACATTTTACCATCTTGTATTTATTGCATGTTTATTGGTTTTACTGTTTTTAAATTTGTAATGCCGCCCAGAGTAGACCTTTGGTCTAGATAGGCGGGGTATAAATCTAATAAAATAAATAAATAATAAAATAAAAATATTATGGATGAATGAATGACAGCATTTTCAAGGAGCATCTTGAACAGTAATATGATTAGTTGGCCCCATCTGTTTTTTAGGGGTATTGTTTCTGCTCTTAAGGTTTCTGTTTTTATTTTAGTTTTCTATTGCATTTCTTGTAACCTGGCCAGAATAGTGCATCAACACTAATGGGGACAGGATACAAATTGAATAAATAAATTAAATAAATAAATAATATTTTTATAGTAGGGCAAAAATGCTGAAATTTTCATATAACGTTTATTAAGTAGAATAGCAAATCCCAGGCAGATGAATACTAATGACTTTGGGAGCAAAAGATGGTAGTTTCTTAATATCAATGCGATGTCATGTGTAGAAGATGCTATACAGTGGTGCCTCACATTACGACGTTAATTCGTTCCAGCGAAATCGCTGTAGAACGAAAATGTCGTAATGCAAAAAGAAAAAACGCATTAAAACCCATTTAATGCATTCCAAAGGGCTGTAAACTCACCGTCCAGTGAAGATCCTCCATAGGGCAGCCATTTTCGCTGCCTGTGCAGTGAGGAATCCGTCCCAGAAAACAGCAGGGGGCCATTTTGTTTACCCGGTGACCATTTTGAAACCGCCGATCAGCTGTTGGAAAATTGTCGTTTTGCGAACAATCGGTTCCGAAGCTGGGAACCGATCATCGCAAAGCGAAATTCCCCTGTAGGAAACATCGTTTTGCGATTGCAAAAAGTTCATCATAATGCGGTTTCATCGTTAAACGGGACAGTCATAATGCGAGGCACCACTGTATTAAAATAAAACAAATCTATGAGCTTTCAGAATGTTGGTGGCTGTTACTTCCAATGTTTGAGTCAGAGAACTGTAACTCCATGTAGTATTTGAGTATGTGCCCAGATAGCTCCTTTTCTTAGACACCAGTGTTGTAAATTTTCTCTCATATTATAGATGGTTGCATATCAGCCAGGTTGTGAGCAGGGGATGGGATGGGATGGGATGGGTGTGGTGATGGTGATGGTAGGGATGTGGGTGGCTCACGTAACATCCAGGGAGTACAATTAGCTGGATATTGTACATTAACTGGATAACTTTCATGCCTGCTAAATGTAACTTCTTGTTTTCTTTCCCTTAGATTTTCACATTAAAGCTGTACCAATATGCGAGAATCACAAGAAGCATCCAGGAGAACCTTGGACAATGAATGGAAGAGGACAAGAAAACAAAAAGAACTTGGCATTTAAAAAGGATTTGATACCTGGAGACTTTGGCTGCAGCACATATGTGAAAATGGGACATACTCCCTCAAAATACAAATTAACTTAGGAAATCATCACTTTTGGAGTCATGCTATTGAACTAAAATAAAAATGCTTTTCTCTCTTCCTGGCCAGTAACGGAGCATTGATGGATTACGATTTTCCAAAGTTGGAAGCATTCATTTTCACCCATTTAATCTATCCTTATAACTATATAAGGAATATAACATTTCCTATTTAATATAGGTCAGAATGGGCAACTGACTTCTCAGAAAGAAAAAAATGGGAGATTTTACGGACTAAGCCACAATTTCCCGATGCACTTTGTACACACTGGGAATTGCTATGCTGTATGGCCGTCTTCTGAAGGCCATGATGACATATAAAATAAAGATATCATCTTCCTGTTGATATCTTTGAGGATTCACAACCAGAATCAGAAAAATGAATGGAAGCAAGGAGTGTGATGGTGGGGACAAAGATGGAGGATTACCAGCAGTACAAGTCCCAGTTGGATGGCAACGGAGGGTGGATCAAAATGGAGTTTTGTATATTAGGTAAGTATTACCATATAATGCTTGTCAGAATTGCTTCCAAAGTAGTTCTCTGAACTCTGATCACTAAAGGTCTCCTCTTTCAGTCCTTCCGCTACCTTCTGTCATACCAAATGTTTGGTGTGTCTCTTTGTTTGGAGCTCCCTCTGGGCCCCTTTCCCTTTTTAATTCTCTGGAGTAGCATCTAAATCCTGTTATACCATATGTTATGCTTTTAAGCAGCTGCCTCTCACCCAAATAGGATAGACCTTTTGAGTAAAAGGGAACTTAGTAAATTGACATGTAACTAGGTTCCATATATTTATTGTGTCTACTCTAGTTGAGATAATCTGTTGGATATAGGCCCCTGTGTTTTGAAACATTGCACATAGAGGATTGCACATTTGAGCACTGTTACTATCTGGGGTGGGAGTGGTGGGTCTTGTCTTCTCAGGCGTGCCTGTTGGGAATATGAGGCCTTCTCTGTGGCTGCTTCCAAGTTGGGGAGTGCCCTCCACTGGGAGGCTGAGTCAGCCCCTTCCCTCTTGTTCTTCCAGTGTCCTTTTTAAAAACAGGTTTTTAACAACTAGTTGGGCAATTTTTAATCTTGTGTGCTGGATATTTTTATTAACCCATGTGTGTTTTTAATGTGTTGAAAGCTATTTTTAATAGTTTTAACTAATGATGTTAATGCTGTTGTAAGTTTAATGGATTTTTAATGTCATAATGACAGAGGATGAGATGGTTGGACAGTATCATCGAAGCGACCAACATGGCTTTGACCCAACTCCGGGAGGCAGTGGAATATAGGAGGGCCTGCCGTGCTCTGGTCCATGGGGTCATGAATAGTCAGACACAACGTAACAACTAAACAACAACAATGTCATAATTTATTGTTCTAGTCAGTTTATTGGGTTTTTTTAAATAATTTGTGAGTTGCCTTGGGTCCCTTAATTGAGAGAATGATGCCACAGATAGGATGATAGTATGCAGGTGGACACCACATGTGCAGTTGGGAGAAAAATATCCACCTGGAAACTGATAGATGTGCAGTCAAAGGAAGAGACAAAATAAGTTATATATATCTGTTTATTAATATCTTAAAAGATAGACTTCATGTAACACAATTTATATAATTAAGTAGTGCTTGTTTATTCAGTACTCAGACTACTCAAAAAATATTGAAACTGCATCATATTTGTTTTGGCTAGAACCAACATTCGCTCTAATTTTCAGTCCCGCTGAAAATTAGGGGGGTTTCATTCGAAACCCAGAAATAAATGAGCATCCACACCAATGGCTGCTGCGCAGCTCTGATGGAGCTCTGCACGCATACACGAACACAGTTAGAGGAAACATTGGCTAGAGCGGCCTCTCCTTCACCTTCATCAGTTCTGAAGGTATGCAGCCCTGTTGACCTCACTGTAACAGACTATGAAGCAGCTTCTCAACCTGAGGATTCGGGTTTGGCTTGCGGTGAGGGCAACATCTGACAAGGCATTTATGTAGCTAGGGGATCTGCTTTTTAAAAGCCATGCTTTCTTATGAGTATTATTCCACCTGAAGTAGAAATATAGCAATCACTTAAACAAATAGGCTATATCTTGACATGCTAGTTTCTGATTAACAAAGAGGTGGATTCTTTATATGGAGGCATATTTAAACATGTAGTCCCTCATCTGCTGTATGATATAACTGGCAAAATCCTGTTGTGTAACTTTGCACCTAGGTAAAAGCTTCCTATCCCTCTCTTTTACATTCTGAGACTCCCTTATTCTCCCTCAAGTTCTCTTCGGGAAGACTATAGCAGCCTCATGATGGAGGGGGAGTCTTTACAAGTCCTAAATCACTGCCACCAAGATCAGGACTGCTGCTGCTCATCTGGTGGCAATTTTTGACTTTTAAAAGTCAATTGTTTGATATTGTTGTGTTTTAAATTTTGTTTTATATTTGGAATGTAAGCCGCCCAGAGTAGATTCATTGAATCTAGATGGGTGGTGTAAAAGCCAAATGAGTGAATGAATGAATGAATGAATGAATGAATGAATGAATGAATGAATGAATGAATGAATGAATGAATGAATGAATGAATGAATGAAAGAAAGAAAGAAAGAAAGAAAGAAAGAAAGAAAGAAAGAAAGAAAGAAAGGCTTGCCTCCCTGTCCTGAGGCTCCTAAAGGGAATACCCTTAGGGCAAAAGAGAGCCCAAGGAAACCTCAGAACCTAAGATGGAGAAATAAGAAGCTTTTAATTTGTGCGATTTAAATGTCTCTTCTTCCCGATCCAGATTAAACTGGGTGCAAATTTACACAAGATTTTGTCCATTGTTCAAAGATTGTTTGCCATGTGTTGTTGTTGTTTTAAATCTCTGTGTGTAATTTTATTATTAATGACCACTTCCCCTAAGCTCACAACCACCAGTCCACTCATAGCTTGGGAAGCAAGCTGGTATCTGGTCAGCATAGTTCATGTTTGGTGCCTATCTTCTGTTCCTGAATTTAATCTGAAGATCCTAACTGGTGGCCAAAAGGATCCTTGACTTGAATTATGGAACAAGCAATGTGGTCTATTAATTGCCTAATCTATTAACTGTCTAATTATTAATTGAAATAAAATCCTGTAGCTCCTTCGACTCTGAACTGCATTTAGAATTGAACTGTTTAGTTCCAAGAGAAGAAGGCTGGAATCATGCAAAATTTGAAATAAAGGAAGGAGTGGAACTGAGAAGGATGATTTTTCAAGAGCAAAAACTATTATAAAATTTCCACACTTTACAAATGTGAACTAAACTAATGACTTTTCATGCAAAATAATTGGTGAACATACATACTATGCTGAAAATTCGGAATCAAAACACCAAAATTCAAGGCAAAGCTGGTGTTCAAAAACTGATTTCCATAATGGAATGCAAGGTGAATTTTATTTAGATCAAGATTTAAATCATGATTTAGATTGATTTGATTTTTTTTTTACTCATTGATTTTTATCCACCCTGATGGAGTGTGATCTGCCATTTCAGTTTCAACATAAAATATTTCTAAGATGCCCTGTGAAAAGTCGCACAATAAAACTATTAAAAATCCTGAATGCTGAACTAATACAAAATACTAAAGTCAGCTGCTTATGTATTATGTTCTGTTTAGGCAATACGAAAGGTATCATATACTTTATTACAATATTTATATTATTTTAGTTTAGCATTTTGTATTTTGATTACATTTAGTACTTTTTTTTTTTAACGGAAACCATGGGACCTAATTTGGACAGTTTAGTGTGGGAAACTAGAGTGGCCAGAGAGAGCTGGCCTAGAACTATGTTAGAAAACTCTCAGACCTGGATGCACTTTCTCCGTTATACAAAGATGTTTCTTCTACTAATCTTTGCATTAAGCTGTGATCTATGATGGAAGCAGAAGTTTTCTTCCTCTTCACAGTCATGTCTGATGGTGAAAGGAGAGAAGCTCCAGGGTAAGAGGATTGCTGCAGTTAAACTTCATAATTCTGGACTGTGGTTTAGGGTTGTATTCAGACTGGCAGTGTGGATTGGTTTGGACCAATGATCTTTGTTCATATCAGGCAAAAACAAAAGAAGAATAAAAAATAAAGAAGACAGCAACGTTGTGGCACCTTAAAGACTAACTTCTGTATTTTAATGTGAGCTTTTGTGGACAAATCCACTTTGTCATACATAAGGGTATCTTGTTGAGTAGACCATTGTTTATTAAGTCACAAATGAACGCTAGGCCCACGCTCACTTCTCTTCACTCTTTCTCTTCTCCCCTTGTACCTTGACTTCAGCCGTGGGTTTTCTTAAGCCAGTTCCTCATTGTGTCTGATCTGGCTTAGTGTGGCTTTGTTGTCTTGAGATCTAAAAAAAACCTTGGTTAGTTAAACAGTGCTAAACATCAGTTTTGTGTCTGAGATGTTATACAAAACTGGATTAAAGAATGAATGTTGGAAGCGTCTCTGTCATGGCATCAGGAAAGCGAGGAGAGTATGTGTTTTGACGGTTCCTGGCTGAATGAACCATTTATAAACCATTCATTGAGTCAAAATCTATTATATCCAAGCCTTAATCTTGAAATACATTGACATATGGCATATTATGATAAAATTGTATTTACAGATTGTAGTGTTTCCTTTTGCTTTGCTTCTACATTACAAACTTTCTTTTAGCAGCACCTTCAAGTGGGGATGCTAATGTGCTGAGAGTACCATTTAGGCCAGGGCTTGGATTTAGGCAGCCAGTGCCTTATGTTCCCCAGAGTGCTCCAAGCCTGCAAGTTTTAATTTAAAAAAAAAAAAACACCAGAAAATTGTGTCTCCAAAAGCCTTGAAAGGGGTGTGACACGGGCCATTTTGGCCCCATGGTACTAAGGGATTTTTTTTAAGCCCATAGTAATAAACTAGAGCTGTCTGGATAACTCGGTAACTTAAGTATCTGTCTGCAAAGCCAGAGGTTGGGAGTTCAGTTTCCCCACTGTGCATGCCAGAAGGGCCAGCCTGTGTGGCCTTTGGCAAGCTGCCTAGCCCTAGGGCTTCCCCAGAAAAAGGGAATAGTGAACCACTGCTGAACATTCTCTACCTGAGAAGCCCTTAAAAAGATTGACATAAGTCAGAACTGCCTTGACGGTACACCATTTTATTATTAACTATACGAATCAAATTTACTTTAAAATGTATTCTCAAAAATGTTACTTTAAAATATTGATTTCAGTGGTAAGAAGCAACAGTTAGAATTCCAGATTAAGTTTTTCTTCTCTGTGCCTTGCTTTATTCTCCAAACTATTTTTTTTCCACCACTTTTCCTTTTGATGGAAGCTATAAGTGGGGTCTGCAGACTGAGAAATGTAGTGGACCTTCAGTGGCTGGCTGTCCTAATTTAGGCTGACCTAGGTCAACAGAATCAAGTTGTTATTCTTGTAATAGTAGCTCTATTATATTCTACACGTGTTGACTTAAGAAGTGTTATTCATTCAGTGGTTTAACTTTAATTTTTAGTAACAAGTTTAGCCTGTGAAGTTTAAATCTGGAGTGGACAAGGACTAGAATCTGATTGTCAGTCTCTTTAGGCTTATAGTATAACAGTAGCAGTAGTGAGGTGAAACTAACTGTTGTTATTGTGTATATGAGCTTCTACTGCTCATTCTTTCTTTCCATCAGAATTCATTACGTAGGCCAATTTAGATCATGAAGGGAATGGAATCATGTAATATTCCATTTGGATGGGAAAAGGGCTGTGGATTTTGTCACATTAGCTGGTCACAGATGCTTATAAAATTTTAAATTTTTGATTAAAATTATTTTTCTCAAGAGCATAAAGATGGAATGAGAAACTCCAGAAAAGTGTTTTTCATTAACAACAAAAGGAGAAGGAGAAGAAATAAGGCAAATAGTGGCCAAGATCAGTACAGTACTTCTACATCAAAAGTCAATGGAGTTGGGACTTGCTTTCTTTCATGTTTCTGCTGATACCTTGTGTGGCACCAAGAATAATGTTCCAGAGAGCCTTCTGGGGCAGGAGAATTGTTGTACTGACCCACACTAGATCCTGACCAGTGTGTTCATGGCCATGACAAAGAGTGTCTCCAATTCTTCCGATTTCATTCATGAACCCATCAGCAAATGAAAGTTCCATTCATCAAGTGACAGTTTGGCCAGTGAGGTCAATAGCCAGGCATCTTGGATTCTTTTTAAGGAGAAAGGATAATTTTTTAAAAATAAATAAATAAATAATTGTCACATCCAAAATCAGAAAGCCAAATCTGAAACCAGGTCCCACTTTCTTTCACTCCTAGGTAGCTTTTGTACTGATAGTCAAGTGTATGATGTCCAGCAAGAACATTCCATGAGTGGCACGTGGCCCCTCAAAATACTTGAATGGGTGCAGCTGAGTTATTTCCACTCTGTCCCTGAAGTGGAATTTTAAAAGAAAGTGGGGTGTTTAGATCAGATTTAAGGCTTTTCCCCATGAAATATTTGCTCCTCCACTACCCTTCTACCACTTGGTGCTGATAAGTGTGAGATTTGCATCCAAATTTCTCTTTCAACATCTTCCAGACATCTTTAATAAATTAGCTTCTTTGTTGGATTTTGTTGTTTTTGAATAGTGGCATAGCACTAACTGAAAGCTTCTAACCAAGAACCCTCTTGTGACTTCTACTCACTACAAATTCACATCTGTTATTCTTAATTGTCAATTCCAGACCAAAAAAAACCTTTAAAAATTTGTTTTAATACAAAAGCTTCTCCACTGACAACTTTTAAGTCTAAATTTTGTCAGATCTCTATGTTATAATGGGATTCCTAGTGTAGTATAGTGGATGGAGTGTTGGACTGGAACTCTGGAAAATAGGGTTTGAATCCCCACTTGGCCATGGAAACTCACCGGGGGGGGGGGGTAGAACTGGTAAAACCATTCCTTAAATATCTCACTTATCTTGAAATCCCTATTAGAGTTGCTATAAGTTGGCTCCAGTTTGACAGCACAGAACACATATGCTATATTTGAGTATTTGTCCTTTCCCAATAGGATCACCCTGCAACTTGTCTTGCAACTCCTGTTCTTCATAGGGATGCAACAGATCTGTCAAACGCTTGTAAAGATTGAATAAATAAAATATAACATGCCAAAATAACTCTCTACTTAGCATTCATCCTGTGCAGTAGCTGCTTCTTATGTGAGAACATGGAATACAGTGGTACCTCGACTTACGAACGTCTCTACTTATGAACATTTCAAGTTACGAATGGCTCCATTCACAAAATGTTGCTTTGACTTGCAAATGGAGCCTCAACGTATGAACGAGAAAAAAAAAAAACTTTCCTGCCCTTTTTTTGACCTAAGTTCATCTTAGGTCAAAAGAAGAAAAAAAATTAAAAATTCTCCCCCTAGTGGTAGAGTACGGGTTAACTGGCTTTGCATTAGTTCCTATGGTAACTAATGCCTCTACAGTGGTGCCCCGCTTGACGACGATAATGCGTTCCAGCAAAATCACTGTTAAGTGAAATCGTCGTCAAGTGAAAAAAAATCCCCATTGGAATGCATTGAAAACTAGTCAATGCGTTCCAATGGGGAAAATACTTCATCGTCCAGCGAAGATTGCCCATAGAGAACCACCGATCAGCTGTTCTAAATCTCTGTAATGCGAAGCTTCCGTCCGGAAAGCAACCATTTTGAGAAGAGAGGGAAGCCATTTTGCGGAGCCAGAAAAAACATAGTTTTGCGAACAAACGGTTCGCAAAACAGGCTCCTAATCAACATAAAGCGGATTTCCCCCATTTGAACCATCATTTTGCGATCGCAATAGCAATTGCAAAAATGTCATCATCAAGCTATTTCGACATCATGCAGGGTAAGCGTCTAGCGGGGCACCACTGTACTTGTGAACAGCGCCTCGACATATGAATGAAAAAGAGTTGGAATGAATTAAATGGTTTTCAGTGCATTTCTATGGGAAATTTTGCCTTGGCTTACGAACTTTTTGACATACTAATGCCGTTCCAAGTTCGTAATTCGAGGTACCACTGTATTATGAACTGTAAGCAACCAGACCAACACAGCTACTCAGAAAAGCAACATGGTTGTCCATACATACTTTCAAAATAAATATGTTATAGAAGTACAATATGAGTTGCTGCTTAAGTAAAGATTAGTTAGATTATTGTAGAGCTAGGAACATTGCTTTTAAAATGAAATTAGTTACAGTTAGAATCCCAAGGCCCCCAAATTAGTTAATTCCTATTATAGTGTACATTTTTTAAAAAAAACCTGCCATCTTAGTTAAAAAGCATCAGAAGCACACATAGGTAATGAAACCATTCATTATTACTACAAATGTAATTAAAACTACTTATATTTTACCACTGCAGAAGCAGCAGTTATTCTTCATTACATTACAGTAAACTATAATTTAGTTTTAGTTACAAGGAGAAAATTAATTACAAGTAACTCATTATTTGTAAGTGCATGCTTCCAAATGCTGTGAAGAGTTTCTCATACACTATGAAGCATACATTTAGTTAGCAACACTAGAGTGTCTTCTACAAATTTTCTGTGCATTGTATGTTATCCAGTGCATTATATCTGGAAATTGAGTTATGGCAACTGGACTTCTTTCTTGTTCGGTTGAAACGTTTCACTACTCATCCATGTAGCTTCTTCAGAAGCTGAAGACTGAAGAAGCTACTTGGAAGAGTAGCGAAACGTTTCAACCTAATGTGAACTGGAGGATAAAAGACCAGAAGAGAGAGAGAGAGCTGTCCCCTCATACATCTGTAGAGGAGGAAAAAGATAGAGAGGAGAGAGATAGAGAGGTAGTGGAAGTGATGGAAAGGGTGAAAGAGTTGAAGGCAGGGGAAAGGGGGGAGGAATTAGGAAAGACGGGCAGAAAGGGGGTAGATGTTTTCTTGACAACAGAGAAGGGGGACGAATCAGGGGAAACAAGAAAAGTAGTAGTTTTAGAAGACAAATGGCAGGAGGAAGAAGGAGGACCAAAGGTGTTTAAGATACCTCAGAAGGGAACAATAAGAGATGGAAGTCACGAAAACAAAGAATCAGATATAAAAGGGAGGGAAGTGAAATTGCCAATAGAAGGATTAGGACCCAAAGAATGGATGGTACTGGTATACCCTCGAGGACGGGGTCCCTGGAGGAAGGTAATCTGGCCAGGACATCTCCAACCGAACGAGAAGCCACCCAAGGGAGACTGGTCTCGTCATCCCTGTTGCGGGACAATATGTGCTGTCAGGAGTGGCTGTTTGAGAAAGCCAACAGACCAGGAACGATTCGGACATGCTCCCCATTGAAAAAAGAAAGTTATGAAGAGATTTTACTATTGTTATGGAGAGATTTTCCAGTTGGTGTGGGACATGTTGATCCCATAGAGGTTGTTGTTGAGAAACCTAAGAGTTCTATTAATAAAGAGTTTATTATTAAAGAACCCTCTCTCTTGTCGTTTCCCGCCAAAATTAAGGAACTGTCAGACTCTGATGAGGAACCTGATCACACCTAACAAGAAAGAAGTCCAGTTGCCATGACTCAAATTCCAGATAACCTCACCTGGATGACTGAGAATCTTCACAGATACCAATGCATTATACATTAATAGACATGCTGGTACCCTGTAATACCCAAGATAGCAATTGTGTAGTTTTGAAATACCAAATTTTGCATTCTTCTTCTAAAAGAAAAATTAGGAATATTGTTCAGATGGCAAATTACATGTACATTTTCTATACGGTACCTATTGTTGCAGGATAATGAACTGTTTCTGTTGTTTACATTTATTTCCCTACATTGCTGCTTGTATGGTATATGAAGTATTTTTAACAATATTGGTTGTTGATTAATGCATATTTCTTCCATTTTCTTATTTTTTTCAGTCCTAGTGGGTCTTTATTATTCTGTTTGGAGCAGGTTAAAACATACCTGCTGACTGATGGAACATGCAAGTGTGGTTTAGAATGTCCTCTTATCCTTCCCAAGGTATGAGATATCTCCATGTAAAACTGAATTATATTGAAATAAGTGTCTTCCAATCTCCGCCAAGAATCTGACATAAATTACAGCATTTCATAGCTTGCTTGCTTGCTTACCCATAGGGTACAATTTTAATAGTTATAATTCTGAAGCAAAGCAGTTTTTAAAGCAAAGTTATGTTATTTAATAGGCCAAGGACAGGCCAGGAGACTGTCCCTTTGATTATAAGATGTAACGTATCTCCATGTTCTGTAGTGAAGCTTGAAGGGGAAATTACCAGCTCTCCTGTCCTGTTGAGCATGACAGCAGAACTTTGCTTTAAATGAGATCTCCCAACTGTTATATGAGAAAGAGAGAGAAGTCCAGGCAATTATATAGATAAGTAGCAGGATACAAGTTAAAAAACAAAAAAAATTTGCAAGAATTATGTAAAAAAAATTATATTCATCTTAATTTTAATAATAGTACTGTAATTCACGTGGATGGTAGTGGAAGAGAAATGTACAGTAGTTCTCTCTCATTCTCTCATTTTCTTTCTTTCAAAATGAGGAAAATGTTTTCCACCATTTTTCCAGGTCCTGTATAATAAATGTGCCTCCGATGTTTATTGTGAATTTTAATGACCTATGATCATTTTCACTTTATTTTCTGTTTCCTCAAAAGTACCAGTTAAATAACCTGCAGGAAGCTTACAAGCATTTGAGTTTCCGCTGAAGCCTGTGTATTTTCTTGCTTGTGTTGTACCCTTATAATAACCAAAAAGACTACATTTCTAACATCATGGTACTTGTGATGTTTTTAAGGTGTTTAATTTTGATCCTGGTGTTGCTGTGACGCAAAGAACAGCTGAAGATGTCAAGGCTGATGAAGATGTCACTAAGCTATGCATCCATAAACGGAAAATTATTGCCGTGGCTACACTTCATAAAAGTATGGAAGTGCCACATCCTTCACTGGTTCTAACTAGTCCAGGTGGGGGAACAAGTAAGTTGTGTTTCTCTATGTGCATGTTTTTAGAAGAATATAATGTAAGAAGTTAATCTGCAAAGGCATTTGTTGATAGAATATCAAAATAGGGGCTGCATGTAAAACTTTTATGGCTTTTAACATATAAAAGCCATAAAATACATATAGTCCAGCTGGCAGAACTGTCCGAATTTCAGTTTCCACCGCACCCATGATTCCTAATACTGGTATCATATATCCTTGTGGGTTCATAGTCAGTACCAGGGCACATGTTTCGCATACAGAAGATCTCAAGTTCTCATTGGTATATACAGGATCCTAGGAAGCCGTTTTGGAAAAGACTATTAAGTGATACTGTGGGCTAATTTGACCAGTTGTCTGCCTCTAAACATTAAGGTGAACTTCTGGACAACAGGAGCTGTTTAGCAGTGAAATAGACTACCCTTGAAGATGGTGGACTCTTTCATTGGAGGTTTTAAGCTGAGGCTGGAAGGCCACCTGTCAGGAATGTCTTACCTATGGATTTCATGCTTCATCATTTCATGCTTCAACAAAATGGGCCACTGCAATAATTAATAGGTCTCTCCAGGAGGGCGAGGTTCCCCTTGCCCTCAAGGAGACACTCATTAGGCCCATTAGGAAGAAACCAAATTTGGTGGCGAATGACATTGGAAATTATAGGCCCGTCACCAATATTTCCTTCCTTAGCAAAGTGGTGGAGAGGGTGGTGGCAGACCAGCTTCAGATGCTTCTGGACGAAACCAGTGACCTGGACCCGTTTCAGTCGGGCTTCAGGCTGCGCTATGGTACGGAAACGGCACTGGTCGCACTGTTGGATGACCTGTTGAGGGAGGCCGATGGGGGCAATATGTCCTTGTTGGTCCTCCTTGACATCTCTGCCGCCTTCAATATCGTTGACCATGGTATCCTCCTGGGGAGGCTCTCTGAGCTGGGAATCGGTGGCCTGGCGTTTGCCTGGCTCCGATCCTTCTTGGAGGCCTGTCCCCAGAGAATACAGCTTGGTGAGAATGTTTCAGCCCCATGGAGCCTCAGTTGTGGGGTTCTGCAGGGGTTGATCATCTCTCCAATGCTGTTTAATATCTACATGAGGCCGCTGGGTGGGGTCATCAGGGGGTGTGGGGCATCGTGTCATCAGTATGGTGATGACACACAACTCTACATCTTCCTTTCACCTACAGTGGATGCTGTTCCGTCCCTCCAGTGCTGCCTGGAGACTGTACTGGAATGGATGCAGTTGAATGGGTTGAGGCTGAACCCGGACAAGACGGAGGTCTTGAGGGTGGGCTGTCCTTCCATCAGTGGTTTGGGTGACTCCCTTTCTTTTGGGGGGACGACCCTCACTGCAAAGAGCGAGGTTCGCAGCTTGGGGATACATCTGGACCCGGCGCTTACCATGGTAGTGTCCGTGGCCCATTCCGCCTATTTTCACCTATGGTGGATTGCCCAGCTGTGACCATATCTTGATGGGGGGGCCTCAATACTCTTGTCCATGTGCTCGTAATCTCAAGATTAGACCATTGTAACACACTCTACATGGGGCTGCCTTTGAGATTGATGTGGAAACTTCAAATGGTGCAAAATGCGGCAGCCAGGCTTCTTACTGGGGTGAGAAAATATCAGCATATCTCCCCCACCCTGGCTGTTTTGCACTGGTTGCCCATTCGTTTCCGCATTGATTTCAAAGTATTAATGATGATGTATAAAGCTCTAAATGGTTTGGGACCTTGATACCTGGCAGATCGCCTTCTCCCACCCAGATCTACCCAAATCACTTGACAAAGCCAGCAGGGATGGCTGAGGGGCCTTACGCCAAGAGAGGCCCGGAAGGAAAGAACAAGAAACCGGACCTTCTCGGCAGTGGCCCCTCAGTTATGGAATACCCTCCCAATGGAAATCCGTCTGGCTCCCTCGCTGGGCGTTTTTAAAAGCCATTTAAAAACTTGGCTCTGTAGGCAGACCTTCGTTCCAGTCAATTAACTGATTTTTGTTTCTTAACTACCCCATCTTGATAATGTATATACATATTAGTTAGTAGGTTTTTATTATTATGTATGTTATATTATTGTATTTTATTACTCATGTAAGCCGCCCCGAGTAGACTTTGTCTAGAGGGGCAGGGTATAAGTTAAATAAAAGTAAAGTAACGTAAATCATGGGTGAAATAGATTCAACGATCCTTGTAGTCCCTTCCAGCTCTACAGTTCTATGATTCAATGAAATCCTTTAAACACAAGGGTTTATGTAAGAATTAGAGAATTACGATTCCCATTCATAATGTCATATTCATAATATAGACTACATAAAGTATACATAACTCTTAAATTCAGAATTCAGTTCTGCACCCAGTGAGCATTGACATCATCATGAGAGGAGCATTAAGGTGCCTTCATTGCAAAATTTAAATGGCAGTGCAACAGTTTGTAGCTCTCTTAGCATAGAGTATTGTCACAATTTTGATTGTACAAAGTTAAGGCTCTTATATTTTAAAATTTCTTAAATATTCTGAATAATATGTGTTTGCATGCTACGTAACTCACAAATGTAACCCTATAAGCTGCTGCAAGAGTAAAATAATATTTACTTTATATTGCATACTTTTCAATGTTCCCCACAATTTCCCACCCCCACCCCCCCAAAAAAACCTGGTAAAGCCTCTTCTCCCCACTCTCTCAGTGGCTTCAGAAATTCTGAAGATTTTGCTCCTTTAGTGCCAACACCTCACAAGTGCTCACCATTTTGCTGACAACTGTTTTTTACCCTGGGGCT